>NC_082712.1:98132439-98277439 GCF_030144855.1 Hypanus sabinus | reverse complement strand
AGTAAACTGTTGGCACGCTGGGTTGGCAGTGGAAGCGGGCTGCCCCCCGCACATCCTCAGACTGTGTTAGTTGTTGATGCAAGTGACACACCTCACCATATGTTACAATGTTTTGATGTACATGTGACAAATAAATCAGAGACGAGGAGAGGTCAAAGAACAGTCAGGAGCTTATTGAATGGTCAAGCAGGTGTGAGGGGCCAAATGGCCTTCCCATTGCTTCTGTATGGTGAGAGGCCCCCAAGGAAACCCCATTGTAGTCCCCTTGTAGCGCACAATACTCCTATCTTGTGCCGCTATAGTACATGAACATAACAACACACACAAAATGCTGGAGGAACTCAGCAGGTCGGGCAGCGTCTGTGGAGATGACACATAAACACGTACAAACAAGCTGGAGGAACTCAGCAGGTCGGGCAGCGTCCGTGGAAACGAGCAGTCAACGTTTCGGGCCGAGACCCTTCGTCAGGACTGAAGAAGGAGGGGGCAGGGGCCCTATAAAGAAGGTGGGAGGAGGGTGGAAGGTGCTAGGTGAAAAACCAAAAAGAGGAAAGATCAAGAGGTGGGGGAGGGGAAGCAGGGAGGGGATAGGCAGGAGAGGTGAAGAATGAATGAAAGGGGAAAGCACTATGGGTAGTAGAAGAAGACAAAATCATGGAAGAGGTGATAGGCAGCTGGAGGAGGAGGCAGAGTGAAAGTGGGTTGGGGGAAGGGAGAGGGAGGGAATTACCGGAAGTTGGAGAATTCGATGTTCATACCAAGGGGTTGGAGACTACCCAGACGGTATATGAGCTGTTGCTCCTCCAACCTGAGTTTGGCCTCATCATGGCAGTAGAGGAGGCCATGTTTGGACATATCCGAATGGGAATGTGGATTTGAAGTGGGTGGCAACCGGGAGATCCTGTCTGTTGTGGCAGATGGAGTGGAGGTGCTCGACAAAGCGGTCCCCCAATCTGCGTCGGGTCTCGCCAATGTAGAGGAGGCTGCTCCAGGAGCACCAGATGCAATAGATTACTCCAACAGACTCACAAGTGAAGTGTTGCCTCACCTGGAAGGACTGTTTGGGGCCCTGAATGGTGGTAAGAGAGGAGGTGTAGGGACAGGTGTAGCACTTACGCTTGCAGGGATAAGTGCCAGGTGGGAGATCTGTGGGGAGGGACTTGTGGACCAGGCAGTCGTGGAGGGAACGATCCCTACGGAAAGCAGAGAGGGATAGAGAGGGAAAGATGTGAGTGGTGGGGTCCTGTTGAAGGTGGCAGAAGTTGCAGAGGATAATACGCTGGATCCGGAGGCTGGTGGGGTGGTAGGTGAGGACAAGGGGAACACGGTGGAGAGGAACAGACCCTTGATGTTTTGGGCTGGGGTCCTTCATTAAGACTGGAAAGGAAGGGGGCAGAAGACAGAATAAGAAGGTGGGAGGAGGGGGAGGAGAACAAGCAGCCAGGTGAGACCGGGTGAGGGGGAAGGTGGGTGAGTGGAGGAGGAATGAAGTAAGAAGCTGGGTGGTGATAGGTGGAGGAGGTAAAGGGCTGAAGAAGAAGGAATCTGATAGGGGAGGACAGTGGGCCGTGGAAGAAAGGGAAGGAGATGGAAGATGATAGGCAGATGAGAGGGAAGAGGGGAGTGAAAATGGGGAATTGAAAAAGAGAGAAGAGGGAGGGGGGTGAAATTACTGGAAGTTTGAGAAATCAATGTTCATGCCATCAGGTGGGAGGCTACCCAGATGGATTAGAAGGTGTTGATCCTCCAACTTGAGTGTGGCAGTAGAGAAGGCTGTGGACTGACATGTTGGAATAGGAATGGGAAGTAGGAAATCTCGCCTGTCGTGGTGACGGAGTAGAGGTGCTTTGTACCACTTTGCACTTCCAGGATGCAATAGGAATTAGATTTTCTATCCTTGACTTTGATCTGTAAAGCAATGAGTATTTTCAAATGGTTGCAGGTGAATTAAAAATGCAGAGTGAGACAGAGACTTCAGCTCTGGTGCGTGAATAGGAGAGGTGCATGGGTTAAATGAGGGCAGACGGGATTAACTCGCTGGACAACACATTCAGCATGGACGACTTGGGCTCCAGGGTCTGTATCTGTGCTGGGTGACTCTATAATACTGGCAAAGGATGATAATATTCAGGCAACAAACACATAAATACCCATTTTAAATAAAAGGTTTTTTTATTAGTGGGAAACTGAACAGGAATCAGAAAATAAATCCAGTGCATGTGCCTTTATATGTGTGACTAAAAATGATCAGTGAGTGGTTACGTGTGATTAAGTTAACACTCGGCTCTCCGGAGAGCTTTGCATTGTGATACGGAGAGTAGCTGGCCACTTACCATCACATCACTCTTCCCCACCCCCACCCTCCCAACTTCAGCTCACATCAGTGAATCGCAGCTTTCATCATTAGGCAGATTAATCACCAGTAGCGTTTCTCTTTAAAAGTGTGCGTTACTGAGGGCACCATGAAGCTGAGCCTGCTGCCTCGGCATTACGGATCTCCCATCAGTTGCTGGGTAGCTTCCATCTGTGAATAACTCAAATCATCTTCATAAATATCCCTGTCCGCCTTCGGATAATCCTGATTAAGACAGGGAGAGATTCAGAGTCACTGAGTGGCGTGTTGGCATAGTAACCCCCAAGCCCGGCTCAAAGTGAAAGGAGGAGGGTTGGGCTTCAGCCTAGCAAACCCATCCTGTCAAAACCTAGTGCTATAGAAATGCCAACACAATCTCCAGACACCTCATCCCTCAGTACCACCCCTCCCACAGTGTCTCTCCCTCAGTACCACCCCCCACAGTGTGACTCTCCCTCAGTAGCACCCCTCCCTCAGTGTGACCCTCCCTCAGTACCACCCCCCACTGTGTGACCCTCCCTCAGTACCACCCCTCCCACAGTGTGACCCTCCCTCAGTACCACCCCTCCCACAGTGTGACCCTCCCTCAGTACCACCCTCCCACAGTGTGACTCTCCCTCAGTACCACCCTCCCTCAGTGTGACCCTCCCTCGGTACCACCCCCACAGTGTGACCTTCCCTCAGTACCACCCCCCACAGTGTGACCCTCCCTCAGTACCACCCCCCACAGTGTGACCCTCCCTCAGTACCACCCCCACAGTGTGACTCTCCCTCAATACCACCCCCCACAGTGTGACCCTCCCTCAGTACCACCCCCCACAGTGTGACTCTCCCTCAGTACCACCCCTCCCTCAGTACCACCCTGCCACAGTGTGACCCTCCCTCAGTACCACCCCTCCCACAGTGTGACCCTCCCTCAGTACCACCCTCCCACAGTGTGACTCTCCCTCAGTACCAACCCTCCCACAGTGTGACCCTTCCTCAGTACCACCCCTCCCACAGTGTGACCCTCCCTCAGTACCACCCCTCCCTCAGTACCACCCTCCCACAGTGTGACTCTCCCTCAGTACCAACCCTCCCACAGTGTGACCCTCCCTCAGTACCACCCTCAGTACCACCCCTCCCTCAGTACAACTCCCCCACAGTGTGACCCTCCCTCAGTACAACCCCCCCACAGTGTGACCTTCCCTCAGTACAACCCCCCCACAGTGTGACCCTCCCTCAGTACAACCCCCCCACAGTGCGAACCTCCCTCAGTACAACTCCCCCACAGTGTGACCCTCCCTCAGTACAACCCCCCCACAGTGTGACCCTCCCTCAGTACAACCCCCCCACAGTGTGACCCTCCCTCAGTACAACCCCCCCACAGTGTGACCCTCCCTCAGTACGTGAGAAGCCAGCGACTGATATTAAAGTCAGACAGGCAGGTAACGGAGCAGCAAGTCTCCCTCTGACTCACCGACCAGCTTCTCTTTTGGGTTATGTAGAAGCCTCCAATGCGATCCAAAGGCACTGTGATTCTCCTGCTAGAACAAGTACAGAAAAGGTTAACCCAGTGGCTCAAGGGGAAGATGGAGACACAAATGCAACTAACCCTGACAGAAACCTTGGCATTGTGCCTGCTTCAGATTGGAAAGTCAAACCTGCTCCTCTGGTTGCTGCCATTCCTTAGGAGAGGCAGGGGTGTTATATCCTAAACCATCAGGTTCAGGAACAATCATCAGACTCCTGAACCAGCATGGATTACTTCACTCACCAGAGAGAACTAATTCTACCAACTACAGATTCTTTACAACTCATGTTCTCATAGAACATAGAAATCTACAGCACGTTACAGGCCCTTCGGCCCACAATGTTGTGCCAACCATGAAACCTACTCTAGAGATTGCCTACAATTTCCCTAGTGCAAAGCCCTCTATTTTTCTAAGCTCCATGTACCTATCTAAGAGTTTTAAAAGACTCTATTGTATCCACTCCCACCACCGTCGCTGGCAGCTCATTCCACACACCCACCACTCTCTGTGTGAAAAACTTACCCCTGACATCCCCTCGGTACTATGCCCCCTCGTGTCAGCCATTTCAGCCCTGGGGAAAAGCCTCTGGCTATCCACACAATTAATGCCTCTCATCATCTTAAACACCTCCATCAAGTCACCTCTCATCCTCTGTCGCTCCAAGGAGAAAAGGCCAAGTTCACTCAACCTATTCTCATAAGACATGCTCCCCAATCCAGGCAACACCCTTGTAAATCTCCTCTGCACCCTTTCTATGGTTTCCACATCCTTCCTGTAGTGAGGCGACCAGAACTGAGCACAGTACTCCAAGTGGAGTCTGACCAAGCTGTAATACATATAACGTATATAGCTGTACTATTACCTCTCGGCTCCTAAACTCAGTCCCACAGTTGATGAAGGCCAACACACCATATGCCTTCTTAACAACACTGTCAACCTGTGCAGCAGCTTTGAGTGTCCTAGGGACATGGACCCTAAGAACTCTCAGATCCTCCACGCTGCCAAGAATCTTACCAGTAATATTATATTTAGTCTTCAAATTTGATCTACCAAAATGAACCTGGCCTGCTGCATTTCACCAGCATTTTGTGTGTGTTGCTTGAATTTCCAGCATCTGCAGATTTCCTTGCGTTTGCACCTCACACTTAACTGGGTTGAACTCCACCTGCCACTTCTCCGCCCAGTTTTGCATCCTATCAATGTCCCACTGTAACCTCTGACAGCCCTCCACACTATCCACAACACCCCCAGCCTTTGTGTCATCAGCAAATTTACTAACCCATCCCTCCACTTCCTCATCCAGGTCATTTATAAAAATCGCAAGAGGAGGGGTCCCAGAACAGATCCCCGAGGCACACCACTGGTCACCGACCTCCGTGCAGAATACAAACCAACTAAACCACTTTTTGCCTTCTGTGGCAAGCCAATTCTAGATCCACAAAGCAAGGTCTCCTTGGATCCCATGCCTCCTTACTTTCTGAAGTAGCCTTTCATGGGGAACTTTATCAAGTGCCTTACTGAAATCCATATACACTACATCTACTGCTCTACCTTCATTGTTCCATCCTCAACGAATTCAATCAGGGTCATAAGGCACGACCTGCCTTTCACAAAGCCATGCTGACTATCCCTACTCTCATTATGTCTCTCTCAATGCTCATAAATCCTGCCACTCATGATCTTCTCCAACAACTTGCCCACCACTGAAGTCAGACTCGCTGGTCTATAATTTCCTGGGTTATCTCTACTCCCTTTCTTGAACAAGGGAACAACATTTGCAACCCTCCAATCACTGATACTTCTCCTGTCCCTATTGATGCAAATATCATCGCCAGAGGCTCAGCCATCTCCTCCCTTGCTTCCCAAAAGTATATCCTGTCTAGTCCTCGTGACTTACCTAACTTACTGCCTTCCAGAAGCTCCAGCACATCCTCTTTCTTAATGTCTACATGCTCAAGCGTTTCAGTCCACTGTTAGTCATCCCACAACCGCCAAGGTCCTTTTCCCTGATGAATACTGAAACAAAGTATTCATTAAATACCTCCGCTACCTCCTCCGACTCCATGCACACGTTTCCTGATTGGTCCTTTTCTCACACGGCTCATCCTCTTGCTCTTCACATTCTTGCAGAATGCCTTGGGGTTTTTCTTGATCCTGCTCACCAAGGCCTCCTCATGCCCCTTCTCACTCTCGTAATTCCATTCTTAAGCTCCTTCCTGGCAACCTTGTAATTGTCTAGAGCTCTAACAGTACCTAGTTTCTCAACCTTTCACAATTTTGCATTTCTTCTTAACTAGATTTTCTACATACTTTGTACACCATGATTCTTTAACCCTACCATCTGTTCCCTGCTTCAGTGGAACATAACCATGCAGAGCTCCATGCAAATGTTCCCTGAACATCTGTCACATTTCTGCTGTGCATTTCCCTGAGAACATACGCTCCCAGATTTCTGCCTAAGAGCATCATATTTCTCCCAATTATAATTAAATGTCTTCCCAAATTGTCTGCTCCTATCTCTTTCCAGCACTATGGTAAAGAAGATAGAGTTGTGATCACTACCTCCAAGATGTTCTCCTACCGAGAGATCTGACACCTGACCAGGTTCACTCAGCAGAGTTATTGCCCCCTTCCTGTTTCTGACTTCCACCCACAGAGACAAACCCTCCATGACTTCCTACTTTTCTGCAGCCATGATACTACCCCAGATTAGCAATGCCACCTCCCCACCTCCTTTGCCTTACTCCATGCCCTTTTTGAAACATCTAAAGTCAGCAGCCATTCCTGCCCCTGAGACATCCAAGTCTCTGTGATGGCTGCAACGTCACAGTTCCACGTATTGATCCAGGTCTAACTTCATCTGTTTTGTTTATGATGCTCGTTGCATTAAAATAGACACATCTCAAACTATGCTGCCTGGCCTGCTGTGTTCCACCAGCATTTTGTGTGTGTTGTTGTTACATCTCAAACCACCAGGCCGAGTGCTTCTTTGTTCTAACATCTGCCGATCTTTCCTCACAAACTCCCTACAAGCTGTCTCCACCCCATCCTCTGCCTCTTCACTTTGGTTCCCACACCCTGCAAATCCAGTTTAAACCCTCCCCAGTAGCTTTAACAAACCTCCCTCCCAGGATATTGGTTCCCCTTCAAGTGCAACCCGTCCCACTTGTACAGGTCACCCCTTCCCCAGAAAAAGTTCCAATGATCCAAGAATTTGAAACCCTGCCCCTGCACCGTCTCCTCAGCCACTCATTCATCTGTGCTATCTTCCCGTTCTGACCTTCCCTAGTTCCTGGCACTGGGAGTAATCCGGAGATGACCACCTTGGAGGTTCTGCTCTTCAGCCTCCTTCCTAACCCCTAAACTTACTGCGCAGGACCTCTACCCCTCTCCTGCCAGTGTCATTGATACCAGTATGTACCGCGACCTTTGGCTGCTCACCGGGAGGGTGAGTACATCCTGGATCCGAGCACCGCGACGCAACACACCATCCTGGCGTCTCTTCCGCTGCCGCAGAATCTCCACTCTGTCCCACCAACTATCGAGTCCCCTGTGACTATTGTCGTGCCTGACGCCACCCCACCCTTCCGAGGCTCAGAGCCGACCACAGTGCGATCGGTCTGGCTGCTGCTGCCTTGCCCAGATAGGTCACCCCCCCCCCCCCCCCGGCTGTATCAAGGGGAATACCCATTATTGAGGGGAATGGCCACAGGGGGACCCTGCACTGACTTCCTTCTCCCTTAACTCTCCCATCTGTCCCGGATTCTGCACTCTGGGTCTAACCACCTGCTCAAAAGTCTTGTCTATCAGCTGCTCTGCCTCGCGGGTGCATTATTTATTTACCTTGTTATCTGTCTTCTTTTTAAAGTGGTTGCATTTTATTTTCCTGAAATTGCCCACAACAAAAATAAATCTCAGGGTAGTATATGGTGACAGAAACGTACTTTAATAATAACTTTACTTTGACCGTTGAATTTCACCGAGGTTCCACCCCGTACACTAGTCAGAACACGGGGGTGTGATGGGGAGAGCCCGCTGAGACCTGTTCGATTTCCCCCCAACCCCAGTCGTGTGTGTGTGTGTGATTCGCACATTCTCTCTGTGACCCGCGTGTGTCCATCCCCCACTACCCCGGGGCTCTAATTTCCTCCCACCATGCGGGAGCAGGGGTATTATTGGCCTAATCGGCCGCTGTAAATAGCGGGAGGGTAAGAACGGGGGGGGGGGGTGCTGAGGTAGTTGATGGGAGTGTGTCCAAATACCTCTCGGATGGGCGAGCTAACAGCGTAACAGAATGGGTGCTCGATGGCCAGCATAGATTCAATGGGCCAAATGGCCTTTTCTGCGCTACATCACTCTTTGATGAACAGGCCGGTGACCATACACACCCAGGTTATCAGTACATGCGAGTTAGCTCTTTGCAACAGCATCATAGTTCGTCACAGACACGGCAAACGTAATGTACCAAATCCTATCTGGAGACTACCCCAGAGTCTGTGTAGAGAGACGGAGAGAGGCCTATCCACGAGTCTACATGAACTTCAGCCAGTCGTAAGAATGCATGAAGATCAAGAAGGATACACTTTCGTCCGGGAAACCTGGCCGAAACACAAATCAGGAAAGCAAGAAATTTCGTAGAACCTTGTTTCTCAACGGAAGACTCGGTTCCGGTGGCCAAACTTTTTAATTCCCATTCCCATTCCCCCGCCTCCTCGTCTTGTCCCAAGATGAAGCCACGTTCCCCACTCTGGCCTCCTACCTCTCCTCACTTGCCTCTCACCTTCCCCACAGCCCCCTCCTCCTTCCCTTTCTCCCATGGCCCACTCTCCTCTCCCAGCTTGACCTTTCCCACCCACCTGGCCTGACCTTTCACCTTCCTGCTACCCTCCTTCCCCCGACCCACGCCTTTCTATTCTGGCATCCTGCAGCAGGGTCTCAGCCCATAGATGCAGCCTGCCCTGCGGAGTTCCTGGAGCATTTTGTGAGCGTTGGTTTCTATTGAACTGGACGCAAGTGACGAACCGATGTGTCGGTGGGACCGGGGCCGAGGGCTGAGCCGCGGAACCAACGCTGACGGTGATCGATAACCAGGATCCAGCCGAGCCGAGCGGTTAACGCGACGGTCAACCACCCACCGAAGCAAACGCGAGCACTCGGCAGAAACAACACCCAGCCGCGCACCTCCCCGACGGCCCAGTAAACCTTCACTTCAATTATACATAACTTACAAAAATGAGCAAAATTAAATGTCAACCGAGGGAAATATTGTTTGACGGAGCACTCAATGATTAGGAGATGCTGGAGAGGGCTAGGAAGCTGGCGAAGAGGGGCCAAATGGACCACTCTCGTCCTATAGGTCTGAGAATGGTTGCAGCCCTCGATGGAGCAGCACTCCGGTGGGGAGAGCAGCGAGGCTTCGGCTCACCGGGGGAGGATGCGAGGCAGCTGGACGGGTCGCCTCTCTGCGGAGATCCTGTCCAGGGGGTTCCCGAATCCGTGAGCCAGCGGCCCCCTCGTTCCACGCCTGCCGGGGGTCTCCGCCGACACGTCCAGGCCCTCGAAATCGGCACCATCGGCGAACCACGAGCGCAGGGGGTCCGGCTCCGAGGCAGGGACGTCCGCGGCCTGCGGGGAGATGCCACGCCGTCCGTCAGAGGGAAGCGAAACGGTAGGAAAGAGTGGTAGAAACGGTGGGGGAGAGGGGATGGAGGGAGGAGAGAGGGATGGAGAAAGGGAAGGGAGAGAGGGGATGGAGGGAGGAGAGAGGGATGGAGAAAGGGAAGGGAGGGGAAGAGAGGGTGGAGGGTGGAGAGAGGGATGGAGAAAGGGAACGGAGGGGATGAGAGAGGGTGGAGGGGGGAGAGGGGGTGGAGGGAGGAGAGGGATGAAGAAAGGGAAGGGAGGGGAAGGGAGAGGGTGGAGGGTGGAGAGACGAAAGGGTGGGGGGAGAGAGGGGTGGAGGGAGGAGAGAGGGATGGAGAAAGGGAAGGGAGGGAGAGAGAGGGGTGGAGGAGGAGAGAGGGGTGGAGAAAGAGAAGAGAGGGATGGAGAAAGGGAACGGGAAGAGAGAGGGTGGCGGGTGGAGAGACGAAAGGGAGGGGAGAGAGAGGGGTGGAGGGAGGAGAGAGGGGTGGATGGAGGAGAGAGATGATAAAAGGGAAGGGAGGGGAGAATGAGAGAAAGGTGGGGGTGGAGGTAGGGGACAGAGGAGACAAGGATGGAGGGAAGGGAGAGAGGTGGGTAAAGGAGGTCAGAGAGGAGAGAGATGGTGTGTGTGAGAGGGAAGTGAGAGGTCTGATGTTCAGCTCTCTCTCTGTCGGTCACTGCTTCTGCCCCACCCTTCCCTATCACACTCTCTCCCTCCACCTTGCTCTTTTCCTCACTCTTCCTCTGTCTTACACCCCCTTTCTTGCACCAGTGTCATTCCTCCCTCCCTGCCTCACTCCCTCCTCTCCTCAGCACACTCCGTCTCTATCATTCCCCTCCTCCCTCCCTCTCTCAATCCTCCTCCCCACACCCTCTTTTTCATTCCCTTCCTCACTCTATCTTGTTCCTTCCCTTTGTCCCTCTTTCCCTCCCTATCTTGTCCCCTCCTTTTCTCACTCACTCTCTCCCTCCCTATCTTCCTCCTTCTGTCTCTTGCCCTGCTCCAATCCATCCCTCTTGCCCTCAGCCCCACCCCGACGATCTCACCTGCCTTCGGCTTCTCCTGAGGACGAGGCCGCCACTCAGCTGGACGAGGAGGCTCACCAGCAGAAGGCGGCCCAGGGCGTGGGGCAGAGACATCTGGGGGAGAAGGACATGGGTTATCAGCGGGCCGGCCAGAGAACGGGTCATTGCTGAGCACACAACTCAACGGTCGGTATGACCGCTGTCCACCCCAGCTCGAGTAACAGTTTCAACGTAAAGATTAGCTTGATTTGTCACGTGTACATCGAAACATCAGAACAGTCCGAGGGGGCAGCCCGGCAAGGGTCACCACGCTTCCAGTGCCAATGCAGCCTGCCCGCATCTCACTGTCATTGCTGCCGGAATAGTGTCATAAGAACAGCGTTAGGCCATTCAGCCCATCGAGTCTGCTCCGCCCTCTGATCAGGGGCTGATTTATTTTCCCTCTCAACCCCATTCTGCTGCTTTTCTCTGGCAGCCTGAATAATCACAAACCTATCAACATCTGCTTTAAACGTACCCAATAACTGGCCCCCACAGCTGTCCGTGGCAATGGATTCTATAGATCCACCACCCTCCGGCTAAAGAAAGTGAATCCTATTCTGAGGCAGTTCCCTCTGGTCCTAGACTCTCCCACTATTTGAAACATCCTCTCTATGTCCTTTTAGTGTCTGATAGGTTTCAGTGAGATCGCCCCTAGTAAACTCCAGTGAGCACAGGCTGAGAAACAGCTTTTCTGGGATCATTCTCATGAATATCTTCTGGAGCTTCTCCAGTGCTAGCCCGGCATATCACTTCTCAAGTAAGTGGCCCAAAACTTATAGTACTCCAAGTGTGGTCAGCCCAAAGCCTCAGCATTACATCCCTGCTCGTATATTCTCGTCCTCTCGACCAGAATCTCCTGATTCCACTACATTCCTTCCCCTCCTCGCTCCACGTCCTCTGGGCCCCCACCCTGCTTCTTCCACTACATTCCTTCCCCTCCTCGCCCCTCAGGTTCCTCGCTCCACGTCCTCTGGGCCCCCACCCTCCTTCTTCCACTACATTCCTTCCCCTCCTCCCCCCTCTGGTTCCTCGCTCCACGTCCTCTGGGCCCCCACCCTCCTTCTTCCACTACATTCCTTCCCCTCCTCGCCCCTCTGGTTCCTCGCTCCACGTCCTCTGGGCCCCCACCCTCCTGCCCCCGGAACAGATTCCCCATAGTCACTCTGTCCCTCCCCTCCTAGATTCCCAGCACTTCCATTAGCCCCTCCTGAGGGCACAGCCCCAGGTCCCTGGAATCCCCCAGAACTGATCTGACTTTGGTATGTATGTCACCAAAGACACTTGCAAATTTCTACAGATGTAACCCAGTGAAGAGCATTCTAACTGGCTGCATCACTGTCTGGCATGGTGCGGGGAGGACTGCACAGGATCAAAGTAAGCTGCACAGAGTTGTGAACTTTAATCAGCCCCATCCTGGGCACTTGTCTCCACAGTATCAAGGACATCTTCAAGGAGCAATGCTTCAAAAAGGAGTGTAGTATTCATCATTAAGGACCCCTATCACCCAGGACATGCCTTTTTCTCACTGTTACCATCAGGTAGGAGGTACAGGAGCCTGAAGGCACACACTCAGTGATTCAAGAACAGCTTCTTCCCCTCTGCCATCTGATTTCTGACTGGACACTGAACCCATGAACACTACATCACTACTTTTTATTTCTATTTTGCACTACTTAGTTAATTTAACTATTTAATATATATATATATATTTCTGACTGTAATTCACAGTTTCTTTTATTACTATATATACATTGTACTGCAGCTGGAAAGACAACAGATTCCATGACATACGCCAGCGATATTAAATCTGATTCCAATTCTGAACCTCCTTCTGCCTGGGACCATCTCTCCAAATTTCACTGTTCTTTTCTTTCAAGGACCTCGCCACCTTTAACTCAGAGATGAGAAGTGTTTTCCCCGATGCCCAATGTGCATACACCCTATATTATATTGGCCAACATCAAATGAATAAAATTACAGCACAGCAAAGGCCCTTCAGCCCACAAAGTTGTGCTTACCCTTTAACTAAATCCAAGATCAATCTAACCCTTCCCTCCCACATTATCCTCCATTTTTCCACAATCCACGTCTCTTAAATCTCGCTAATATATCTTCCTCTACCATCACCACTGGCAGGGTCTCCCATGCACCCACCTCTCTCGTGAAACACTTACCTCTTATGCTTTCATCTCAAATTTATGCCATTTCCACTCTGGGTCTCCACTCAACCTATGCCTCTTATCACCTACTACACCTCTATCATGTCTCCTCTCATTAACACAACTTTGTTGGTAAATATCTTGGCCTCTTGTTGAACTTACCTTGCCTGCTACAGAGAACACGTTCATGTGATTCAGCACTATTAAACCTACTGTAGTATCTATGTTAAAACCTTCTAAACATGGTGGGAATCCGCAAAGCAAATGAAACGAGGCAATAGTCTGCAAAGCTGTTAATCGATAATCCCTCGCAACCTTTATATGGACATACTCACACCTTCAGTGTCTTAGTCAACCTTCTTCAGCCCCTTTCTTCACTGCCTTTGGGACGCACGGACTCTGCACTGCCTCCTCGTGTCAAGGGATTTATACAGTGTGCACTGGGTGGGTTTTTAACAAGTTTACAGTCACGTGGATTGCTTTGACCTGCGTTCATTTGGGTTATTTTTTCCCCTCCCTATTTTAATCTTAATAAAAATCAATTGAAAACACAGTGGAGATCTACCCCTCCCAAAAACACAGACAGAGAGGTTTCAAAGTCAAAGTAAAAACACTATCAAAGTACCTATGTGTCTCCACATTCTACCTTGAGATTCATTTTCCTGCAGACATTTACAGGAAAGAAATACAATAGAATATATGAAAAACTATACATAAATAAAGACTGAAACAATGAATGTTCAAAAGAGGGAAAATAAATAAAAAATTCTGAGAACACGAGTTGTAAAGTTCTTGAAAGTGAGCCTGTAGGTCATAGAATCAGGTCAGAGTTGTGGTGAGTGAAGTTATCCATGCTAGTTCAGAAGGGTAATAACTCTTCCTGAACCTGGTTGTGCGGTACCCGAGGCTCCTCTACCTTCTACCCAATGACAGTAGTGGGAACTGACCTGGCACCTTAGTGTCAAGTGAGGTTCAGACACAGTGGACAACGTCGCTTCCGTGGGTTTGATCACTCACTTACACAACCCCATCTGAGCAGAAAGACCAACAGAAAGTTTAAAGAAATGTTATCTTGTGAAACCCTTGATTATCCAGCACCATCAGGACTTTGGAGTATGCTGCAGATTTTATGAAATATTGTTAGTTATTCCTAGAACGAGTGACATGGTAGCACAGTGGTTACTGTAATGCTTCACTGCATTAGCAGTCTGCGATTGGAATTCAATTCCTGCCGCTGCCTGTCGGGAGTTCGGACTTTCTTCCTGTTACACTGTGGGTTTCCTCCAGGTGCTCCGGTGGTAAGTTGTGGGCATGCTGGATTGGCACTAGAAGTGTTATGACACTTGTCGGCTGTGCCCAGTACATCACTGGATGTGTTGTTTGTTGACGTGAACACCAGAATGTTTTGATGTACATGTAATAAATATAAGTTAATCTTTAATCTTAACCTTTAATATTTTAAAAATGATACACAGGGATGTTTTTTCCAGTGAAAGCAGTCAGTATGGACAATGGGGCCTAAGTGGGTTTACAGGGAAACAGGACCCTGGTGAGTTTCAAGGGAGTGTGGGGAACAGTACTCAATGAGGCAGGCACTGGACTATCAGAATTTCTAAGCTGTCAGACAGAGAATTATCTGAGTCTTACTGTGATTGAATTGTCTCTGTAAAACACAGTCCCCACCAGGTTAAGGAAAATACCAACTGCACGAGAAACACAAGAGATTCTGCAGATGCTGAAAATCCAGAGCAACACACACAAAATGCTGGAGGAACTCAGTAGGTCAGGCAGAATCTATGGAGAGGGGTAAACAGTCAGTGTTTCAGGCCGAGACCCTTCAACAGGATGGGAAAAGTGGCAGCAGAGGAAGCCATGGATAGACATGTCACGAGGGAATCGGGCAGTGGAATTGATATGAGTGGGCACCGGGAAGTCCTCTCCCTTGTAGTGGACGGAACGATCTGCATCAGGTCCCACTGACGTGGAGGTCACTGTATCTCTCTGATGCAGTATATAACCCTCCACTGAGCTACCCTGCTTTAAATGACAATTTTCTTTCAACCAATCAGAGACATTCAGGCTAACAGCCAGTTAAAGTGTCAGAGTGGGAAAGGAGAGGCTTTTTTCCAGTGTACTCCCAGCAAGAGCTGGCTCACGTTGACCAGGTCACCCTCTTCTCTGTTCTTTCAAGGAATTACTTGAAACTGGCCGATCTGCTGGGTGCCCAGGTCACTGCCTGTGTTTCAGTTTTCAGTGCCGGTGGAATTAATTGAGACATGCAGACCTGGTATATTTTCACGAACAAAGAACCTGCGGTTTCTGGGTGCATTCATCAGAGGATTTTAATTTTCTTGTGTTTGCAATTGATAAAAATCATCCAGGTGTTCTTCCCATGGTCCCTTCCCCTATTCTGTCGGATCTTTCTTCTTCCTGGTGGCCAGTTCCCATACCCATTCCGACATACCTGTCCATGGCCTCCTCTACAGCCACGGTGAGGCCACTCTCAGACTGGAAAAGATCACCTCATATTCCGACTGGGTAGCCTCCAACCTGACGGCATGAACATCCATTTCTCCAGCTTCTTATAATATCTCCCTGCTTCCCCTCTCTTTTATCGTCCATTCCCCCTTTTGGCTCCCCTTCCACCCCTTCTCCTTGTCTGCCCATCATTTCCCTCTGGTTCCCCTCCTCCTTCCCTTTAGAATAGAGTAGAGCTTATTGTCGTTGCTCAGGACG
Source organism: Hypanus sabinus (assembly GCF_030144855.1). Taxonomy (NCBI): domain Eukaryota; kingdom Metazoa; phylum Chordata; class Chondrichthyes; order Myliobatiformes; family Dasyatidae; genus Hypanus; species Hypanus sabinus. The sequence continues at coordinate 98,261,963 of NC_082712.1, read as the reverse complement.
AGATTATGGTTCTACTCTAGTCCATGTAAAACTGATATTTTCAATGCATGTGGGGTGGCCTAATTACAACAGAAGTTCCCATATTCCTCCCATGGCCCACTTTCCTCTCCTTTCACACTCCTTCTTCTTCAACCCTTTACCTCTTCCACTCATCATCTCCCAGCTTCTCACTTCACCCCCCTCCCCACCTGCACATCTTCCCCCTCACTCAGTCTTTCACCTGTCAGCTTGTACTCCTCCACCTCCCTCCAGCTTCTTATGCTGTCTTCTGTCCCCTTCCCTTCCAGTCCTGATGAAGGGTCTCGATCCAAAACGTCAACTGTTTATTCATTTCCATAGGTGCTGCCCGACCTGCTGAGTTTTTCCAGCTGTGAGTGTGTGTGTGTGTGTGTAGACTGCGTGTGTGAGAGAGAGTGTGTGTGTGAGAGAGAGAGAGAGAGAGTGTGTGTGTGTTTGTGTGTGTGTGAGAGAGAGTGTGTGTGATTTTGTGTGTGTGTGTGTGTTTGTGTGTGTGTGAGAGAGAGAGAGATTGTGTGTGTGTGTGTGTGTGTGAGAGAGAGTGTGTGTGTGTGTGAGAGAGAGAGAGTGAGGGTGTGTGTGTGAGAGAGAGAGAGAGAGTGTGTGTGTGTGTGTGTGTTTGTGTGAGAGAGAGTGTGTGCGTGTGTGTGTGAGAGAGTGTGTGTGTGTGTGTGTGTGTGAGTGTGCGTGTGCGCACTTTTTAGTAATTGCTGACACTTGTGGGATGGTAGAACATTCCAAAAGCTAATTAGATACCGGAATTAAATTTTCAAGTATCTTTGATCCAGAGCAATGGATCTGGGAGGAGGTAGCCCTGGTTGTCTTGCTCCTGGGACTGGCCAAACTGGCTATCCACGGGTCACAGAGGGGGTCAACTGAGGGCTCCAGCCATGCCGATTGCCTAACAGGTTCGTGCACAGCTACTCCTGCAAAGAAAACATGTAGTCACTGCAGGAGTTCTGGGATCATCGCACACCAAAGGCGGATAAATGGCATCTGGAGTATAAGCAGCAGATAGAGTTAAACTCAGAGAAGTGTGAAGATATTCACTTTGGGAGTTGGAATTTGAAGGAAGAGTACAGGGTTAGTGATAGGATTCTTAGCAGTGTAGAGGTACAGAGGGATCTTGGTGTCCAGTCACATAAGTTGTTAGGGTGGTTAAGAAGGCATGTGGTGTGTTGGAGTTCATTACTCGGATGAGGGGGGGCTGAGATTGAGTTTAGGAGCCATGTTGCAGCTCTATAAAATCCTGGTTAGACCACACTTGGAGTGTTCGGTTCTGATCGCTTCATTATAGGAAGGATGTGGAAGCTTTAGAGAGGGTGCAGAGGAGATTTACCAGGATGCTGCCTGGATTAGAGCATGTCTTATGAGGAAAGGTTGAGTGAGCTAGGACTTTTCTCTTTGGAGCAAAGGAGAATGAGAGGTGACTTGACAGGAGTGTACAAGACGATAATAACCATAGATAGAGTGGGTAGCCAGAGACGTTCCCCCAAGGTGGAAATGGCTAATACACAGGTGGATATTTTAAGGTAATTAGAGGAAAGATGGGGGGGGGGGGGGGGATGTGTGAGGTATGTTTTTTGTAGAGAGAGGTGAGTGTGTAGAACACCCTGCCAAGCAGTGGTGGTAAAGGCCAATACATTTTGGGCATTTAAAAAACCCTTAGATGGGCACCAGGATGATAGAAAAATGGAGGTCTGTGTAGTAGGGAAGGGTTAGAGTAAGTTAAAAAGTCAAAGTGAAGAAGGGCCTGTACTACGCTGTAATGTTCTGTGTTCGATAGTTAAGAGTTACAGACAACACAGAAGCAGGTCCTTCAGCCCATCTAGGCAAACCTGTTATTCTGCCAAATCTTACCAACCTTCACCCTCTAACCCCTCCCATCCATTTACTTATCCAATGCACACTTAAATGTTGCAGCTCCTGAGTGAAAAAGTTCCCTTAAGTACTGCAGCTGTCACCCTTTAACCTTGGTATCACCCAAACTCAAAGTTCAAAGTACATATACATCACCTTTACAACCTTGAAATTCTTTACCTTGTGGGCATTCACAGTAAATACAAAAATACACAATAGAGTCAATGAAAAACACACACAACAGATTGACAATCAATGTGCAAAAGACAACAAACCATGAAAATACAGAAACAATTCATTAATAAATAAATATTAACTTTTGAGAACATGAGATAGAGTCCTTGAATGTGAGTCAAGGAACAGTTGTGGGAACAGTTCAGCTTTGTGTTGAGCGAAGTTATCTCCCTTAGTTCAACCTTGCCATGGTTGGGAGGTTTGTGTGCCTCAATCACCTGGCTGGAGTTGCCTTTGTGCTCTGGCTCTTGGTAGGGTCACCCATGCCAAACAGGTCAAAGGGTAGAGGTCAGACTAAGAGTGGTCCACCAGTCCTCCAGGTTCGGGGGTTCAGTTCAGGGCTGACAACCCTGAATGGTCAAACAAAATTGTTACAGAAACAGCAATGAAGAATCCTTCAACATCTGAGTGCGACAGTACAGTTTTCCTGAGTCTCCACCCGGGACTTCAGTGAAAACAGAGGGGAATCTATCGACACAATGAAGGAAGCCCTGAACACCGTCAGAGATGGAGGACTTTCATAGCTGCCCTAAATGTCAGTAGCATAACAGGCAGTAAGCAGAACCTAGTGGTACGGAAATATTTTAATTTAACTGCTGTTTAGTTATTGTTGTAGTGATTTGCAGAACATTTAATAAACTTGCTTTTGTGAAAGGCAAGCCCTTGGTGTTAAGCAAATACAATTCATGATGGATTTCAGAAATTAAAGGACAACATAAATTAATGGATTTCCAAATGGCCTGGAATGATAACCTCTTTCTCTCCTCTCTTGAAGGTCAAAGCCCCTAGGTCAGCTTGTCCAAAAGTCAGAAGCCCGATATCTGAGAGTCTGGGTCATGGACAGAAGATTGAAGTCGTGACGTGGAGAGTCTGAGGCCAAGGACTGGAGGCCCCATGTGGCCTATCCTGGGTTTGGAGGCTGTGAGCGTGTGTGAGAGAGGAGGTGAGTGGGAAAGGGGATTGTTGTGCTTTTTTTTTTGTCTTGCTTTATTCTGCTATTGTTGTTACTGACTGTTGTTCTGCTGAACATTGTGGGCATGCTATGTTGGTACTGGAAGTGTGGTGTCACCCGTAGTCTGTCACAAGCACATCCTCAGACTGTTAGTTATTGACGCAAAAAGTTGCATGTTTGATTGTACATGTGACATATAAAGCTCATCTTCATCTGTGAATGCAGTAAGAAATAGTTTAAGAAGGTGGCAAAAAAGTAAGAGAAAACCAGTCAAAAGAATAAATGTTCTTAAAGCTTGCTTGGGGAGAGGTTTAGAAAAGCCATTCCTTATTTGGGACACAGTTTAGGCCTCAGCAAGACTTGGGATGTACATTTAAACTAGCCCATCATAATTCCTACAAACAGTTGGAGTTCCGATAGATTTGGTTCATGTCCAAAGTAGACTGTTACACAGGATCGAAGTAAGCTGCAGAGCGTTCTGAGCTCAGTCAGCTACATCGTGGGCACTGGCTTCCGCAGCATCCAGGACAACCTCATGGAGCGACACCTCAAAAAGGCAGCATCGCTCATTAAGCACCCCCATCACCCAGGGTATTCCCTCTTCTCATTGCTACCATCGGGGTGGAGGTACAGGAGTCTGAAGGTACACACTCAACAATTCAGGAACAGCTTCTTTCCCTCTGCCATCCAATTTCTGAATGGACATGAACATTACTTTTTTTTTGCACTAATTTGATTTAACGTATATAATATTTCTTACTGTAATTCAGTTCTTAAAATTATGTCTTGCACTGTACTGCTGCCACATAATAACAAATTTCACGACATATGCTGGTGATATTAAACCTGATTTTGATTTTCTGAGAAGAATGAATTCAGAAATCAAAGGTGCAAATGGACCCTCGATTGAGTCAGTAGTAAGGAAGGCAAATGCATTCATTTTGAGAGGACTTGAATATAAAGGCAAGGACATGAAGCCAAAGCTTTAAAAAGCTTTGGGAAGACCCCTTTTCGGGTATCGTGAGAAGTTTTGGGCCTTGTAAGAAAGAATATGCTGGCATTTGAGAGGGCCCAGAGGAGGTTCACAAGAATGATCCCAGGAATGAAAGGGTTAATGTATTTGGTGGCTCAGGGCCTGCACTTGCTGGAGTTTAGAAGAATGATGGGGGAGCTCAATGAGTTGTAGATCGGATCAGTTGAGGTTATCCACGCTGGTTCAGGAGGTGGTTGTAGGGTAATAACTGTCACCAGTCCTAGTGGTGTGGAGCATGAGGCTCCTGTACCTCCTGGAAGTACAGGTAAGGCAGCACAGGTAGATTGTAGGCACGCTATCTTGGCGCTGGATATGGGGCGACACTTGCCGGCTGCTCCTAGCACATCCTTCGGCTGTGTTGGCTGTTAAGGCAAACAATGCATTTCCCTGCATGGTTTCATGGACAAGTGATCAATAACTGAATCTGATTGATTAGTAAGGATGGTGGGGTCCTTGGTGACAGATGCTTTCTTGTGGCAGCACTCCTTCTAAATGTGCTCAATGGTGGGGAGGGCTTTTCCAGTGATGGACTCACCACTTTCTGTGCACTCTTCTGTTCCTGGGCATTAGTGGCAGTGATACAAACAGTTCGGATACAGTTTAGATGTTGGTCAAAGTTTTTTGGTGACATGCTTAATCTATGCAAACTTCTAAGAGAACTGGTGTTGTGCCTTCTTTGTTAATTTTTATATGCACAATTTGTCTTCTTTTGCAGATTGGTTATTTGTCAGTCTTTGCTCATGTATAGTTTTTCATAAATTCTGTTGTTTTTCTTTGTCTGTAAATGCCTGCGAGAAAATGAATCTCAAGGTAGTATATGGTGATATACATGAACTTTAACAATAAATTTGACTTTGACTTGAGAATGGCAACGGCTACATACAGAGCCATCTCAGTGGGTGGCAACAATCACTGTCACCGCATTGTTCTGAGCAATGCGAACAACTCCCTGCCAAAGCACCATTCCGATGCATATCACGGGCGGCACTAATTGGCGAGACACCCCAGACTATACCTTCCCTTCTTCCCTTTTGTTCTCTGCTGGAACAGTGGACTGATTTGCCGAGTGATTTGGGAAACTCATCCCTGCTGGGCAGCTGCTGGCTAATTACAGGAAGTTGGACTTTCTAAACAAGCTTGGGAGCAAACCTTCAGAGTGACACGTTTGCACAGCCCACAGGGATCGTACGCCGCCATGCTCTCTGTTTTATTTACCCAGCCTCGGGCGGGATGAGACAAAAATAGACCGGCTGTTGACAGCCCATCCGTCGCTTGGGATCCGCTCTCCATCCATCTGTAGCCACCTCCTCAATTGTCGGCTAATGGGGTCTCATTTCACTGGGCAAGGTCAGCGATCAGAAGCAACAGATAAGGAACCATCACGGCTCAGCGCTGCAACATGGCTCCCGTCCTCAGCACCTCGCCCTCGTAAGATTCCGCACCGAGGTGGAGTCCCTGTCCTATTTTTACCCACAGTTAAAAGTGCCAAGCTAGATAAACAACAATGGCACAGAGTATCAGTCAGGAGGTCATACTGCCCTGTGCATGGAGTTAGGCAATCTTTTAAAACATTTACAGATACAGTACAAGAAGAGGGCCTTATGGACCAACCAAGTTCACACTGCCCAATTGACCTACTAACCTGTACATCTTTGGGATGTGGGGGAAAAAACCACACAGTCACAGTGAGGATACAGACAGCAGCAGGTGGTGAACATCAGCCCTACCTTACACTAACCATCACACTTCCGTTCTCACCGCATACTCCGTGATGGGTTAGACAAGGTGTGCTTTGCCCAAGACTGGAGTTCAGAGGAACGAGAGGGACCTTACTGGGTGTTCAGATGGAGGCTAAGTTTATGCAAGTTCTTAGAAGTAAAGGGTCAAGAGGATCATCCACTTTAGACGGGCATGTGATCCAATCTCTTTCCCCAGAAGGGTAAAAATATTTAGAAAAATGCTGGTAAGGGTTAGGGTGAGATTAGTTTGGCATAACATCATGGACCGAAGGGTCTCTACTGTGCAGTAATGTTCTAGAGATACAGAACAGTAAAAAACCTGTGATGCCCAATTATATCGATGAGGTCAATTAACCTGCTAATGGAATGTGGAAGGAAACGCATGCAGTCACAGGGAGAATGTACTACTCCTTACTGGCAACGGCGGGAAAAGAACCCAGATCACGCGTGTTGTAGTAGCCATATGCAACGTGCTGCCCTAATTTGGCTGCAGCTCAACCTACAGTTCTAGCTGCTGTGCTGAAGGGAGAATACGATGGCACTGGACAGGATGTAGAGGAAGTTTGCAGTTTTGTTGGAGCTGGAATATACTTTTAGTGGAGAGAGTGTAGAGGAGATTCACAAGAACATCGTGAAAAATGCTTCAGAGTGCTGGCCATCGGGGTTCAATTCCCGCCGTTGTCTGTAAGGATTTTGCACGTTCTCCCTGTGACTGTATGGGTTTCCTCCCACATCCCAAAGACATATGGGTTAGTAGGTTAATTGGTCACAGAGGTATTATTGGGCAATGAAGGCCTGCTACTGTGTTGTATCTCTAAATAGTCACTGAGCACTATGCACAAGCCCACAACTCCTTTACCCACATCCAGCTCAGATGTCATTGACACTTCTCCCTCAACTACAAACAGAGGAGCTGACCACCTCAGCTCTTCCACCCCACTCTTGTCCACACCAAGGTTTTGTCCCACTCCAGGATCTCGAGTTTAATAATTTAGGCTGTTATACCTCATGCATTTCTTGGAAGTGCTGCCTACTCTCCTGCATTGGACAGTAATTGAAGGCTTCACCCGGTGGAACTCAAGACCCCCCAGTTTCATTGTAGGCAGCAAGGAAGATCCTCCAATACTCAAAGCAAATACCTATTCCAATTCAAACATTATACTACCTAGTTTCTATACCCTATGTGGTTTCTTCCACCACAGTGCTCACAACACAAAAAAATTATTCTAATCTCCTTGTAAAGTTTGGATATACAAGGCCTAGATAGTGGATGTGGAGATGTGGGCAAGTCTAGGGCCAGAGGGCACAGCCTCAGAAGGAACCTCACCTTTAGAACAAAGGTGAGGAGGAATTTGTTTACCTGTCATTACCCCAGACAGCTGTGGAGGCCAATTCATTTTATGTATCTAGAGGTTGACGGGTTCTTGATTAGTTAAGTGTATCAAAGGTTATGGGGAGAAGGCAGGAGAATGGGGTTGAGAGGGAAAATGAATCAGCCATGATGGAATGGTGGAACAGCCTAATGTCTTGTGGTTTATCAGAATTCAGTGAACAAACACAGGTAACAAGTGGAAACTATTAGCAGTGGTATCAAAGTTAACTGGTTAGCAACTAGCTCTTAGAAAACATCACACACACACTTCAGTACAAAAAAAAAACTTTTTATTTTCTCCAAAAAGTGTTGAATCCTTTATCAGAATCTTCTTCCTACGATACTTATTTACAACAGCATTGCAAAAATACAGCTTCAGTCAACATCCCTGAGGCTCTGGGCAGCAACTTTCCACAGGCGCTCACAGTTCAGAACCCATTCAACCCAATGCTCTGCACTGACGTTGCATGGAATCCCATGCAACGTCAAAACAAAGACATACAGAGTAACCATACCCAATCCTCCTCCAATCACTGAAATACCAATTTCCATGTTCCATCTTCCACCCCTGGACCAGCATCAGACAGCAACAGATTATTTAACAACAGACACGAGATTGCAGATGCTGGAAATCTTAAGGAACACACAAAAAGCTGGAGGAACTCAGCATGCCAGGCAGCATTTATGGAGAGAAATAAACAGTTGGACATTTTGGGTTGAGACCCTTCATCAAGACTGGAAAAGAAGGGAAGAGTCAGAATATAGTGGGGGAGACGGGAAGGAAATAAAAACTGGCAGGTGATACTGAAAGCAGGTGAAGTGGGGGGAGGCTGGATGATGTGAGAAAGTGGGAGGTTATTGGTGGAAGAGGTAAAGGACCAAAGGAATATGACAGTGGACCATGGGAAGCCATCACCTGGTAGTTTGTGCTCCTCGCTGCCTTCTTATCCCTTCCTTTCCAGTCCTGAAGGGCCACAGACTGAAAAATCTAATCTTTATTTCTTTCCATAGGTGATGCCCGAACTACTGAGTTCCTCCAACATTTTGTGTGTTTAATAGCTGGACACAAGACCAACCAGCAATTCTCCTATTCCTCCTCCCTCCCCCCCAGACAAGACCCCTTCCACTCCTGTATTTCTCAAAGGGCAGTGAACTCAGAGCCTTTCACAGTCACTGTGGTTCAGTTGTTCATGGCCAGGCTGACTCACTCAAGCTGGCCACCTCCCGTAACTTGTAACCTGCCCCATTTTTCCAAACAAGGAAGAAACCAACCCAAACTTGGAACGTCAAGTTTGACATCAAACCATCAATAATTAAAAATAAAGGCAGAGATCGTGGTAGTCTGCTTCAACTCTTCTCCCTACCCTCTCAATCAAAGCAGAGCCACACTACCCACAGCTGACCAAGGGCAAACTCTGCTGCCAATGCCCAGTAAGGATATTCTGGCCCTGCTCTGCAAAGGCACACTAAGTATTTTCAGAATGTGTGTCACTTGGATTTCAACCTTTGTAGTTTCAGACTGTTGGAGATTTGCTCCAAGCTACTGAGTCCTGAGTAAATGAATATTAATTTCCTTTGTTTTATACCCGCTTTCGGTTTATACCTTGTTATCTGGACTTCAGAACCATCATTTCAACTCCCTGCACAAAAGACACAACTACCGGCATTTGTTCTTTTTCCTCTCTGTAGGGCACAGATGGACAGAACTGTGTTTTCAGAATGGCTGCACAATGCTGAGCAGGGGCAACCACAGAGTAGGGTCACAAACACCAAACGTTCCTGCTGCTTAACTGGCCCTACGGTCCTCAGCTCTGAGTGGGGGATCAAGCAAAGATCAATCTCACAAGTAGGCGATTTTCCCGTACCTTATTTCCCCATCCACTCAACCCCTCCACTTCACCCAAGGACAAAGTAATTAAGTCCAATGTGCTGACTTGGCTGCAAAAGGTTTGGGGATGGGAGAGGAGATAAAAATTAAAATATGGGAATCTGTTTTGCCTAGATTTAATGAGTTATTATAGGATTCATCTTGTTTATGCTTTGAATCTAAAGAACTGAGACAGACAGGTAGGATACAGCTTACAAACATCTTGAATCATGCCATCTCCCCACTACATCCCATAAATAGACTCAATTCTGCAACCGCCACCATGAGGCATTTGGTGCTCTCGCTCCACACCAGTTAATTCCAAAACCTCACCCTTCAAACCCTGCAGATTTCTTTCAAAGCTCCAAGTTTAACACCGTCACAATTCAGGATCAGACCTCAGTGTCAAAGCCTTGTTTAATCCGGTCTACCTTTCACAGACAACACATGCATATTATCCCTCTGAACTCAATCTTAAAATATCCGGGTCTCTCGTACTATGAAAATAAACCTTCAGTATTTAAATAAAGAAAGCTTTCAATTCCAGCAAGGGGCGGTGGAACCCAAATGGATTTGGTGGCGTGCAGCCCAAAATGGGAGCTTGGAAGGTTCACGGACGCCCAGTTAAATGCTGACCTAATTCAACTTCTGGCTGAACCACATCTGGCTTGCATCCCTAGACACTTCAACGCGCCAACATTCAAGACATAAAGGCTACCATCACTGTGTCTAGGGAACAGAGGCAGCAACAAAAACAAACTTGCTAGGAACTGCGCACAGAATAGTCTCACCGGTCAACAAATCCCTAACAGAAGTACTTAAACCTCCTGGTCTGTTTCCAATTCAAACCCAAGGTCGCTCAAAAAAAAAGCAGAAAAAAACTTTCACAAGTAGAGAAAGTTAATATTTATTTGATATCCACTTTTTTCTCCCCAGTCCTTCCATGATGGTTGAATGCGCCATGTTCAAAGACGACACATTCCATCTGAACAGGGACAAATGACCTGCCTTCTAATCAGGGCTTTCCCGGTACTGCCAAAAACACTCATGGGTACATTATTCCATTCTTCCTGGATAAGGAAGCAGTGAAGAATCTCTTTTTTTTTTGCGCCAGCTGCGGCCATTCTGAGGACAGACTTGAAATGCTTCACCATCTAAAACAAAATTATTGCTCCAGACTGTCAAGATATTTTGATGGGGTAAAACAAATGGTCTGTTCTTGTACCCAAACCTTTCATTCTAACCCTTAAGGTACTGAAACATGAATGGGATGCATCCAGAATGAAACATCCACACTTTTACAAGTGTTTGCAGATCCCTTACAGTTCAAGCAAGACTTGTTTCTTCCCTCCTGGGTGGTCTGTTAGATCCTCATCCCCACCCACCCCAAGTTTCTTTAGTTGACCATGACCTTGCTTATTCTGTAAGTTTGTGTTTTGCCTCAGACGAGTCACAAGAACAGACTCACGAGGAGTTCATTCATGGAACTTTCTTCTGGCTTGAACTAGGCTTCCTGCCTTCTCTTGCATCTCTGCACTTCTCACAGAAGAACACGTCAGGAACGTTGGACTTTCGGATTCGGGCACAGGACAGGTGGATCCAGGTGTTGCACTGGTTACACTCGATCATTGGGCGGCCTGCGAAGGGCTTCCGACAGTAGCATGTCACCAAGCTCCAAGAGTCATCGTCTGGAACAAACACAAGATTCACCATCAGCTTGAAGTGAAATCTAAACTCAGTGCACCTTCCGCATCTCCCATCAATAACGATGTCCAGGCCTCACCCTGAGCAACTCCACCTTGCCAGCAGCGTATGTGACCACTTCAAAAGGACACAAACTCAATTTTCTATCATCTAGGTATCCACCAAAGTTTCTTAAATGCCCATAATGTATCTGCGTCTGCCACCACCCCCGGCAGGACATTCCACGCACCATGTAAAGAAATAACTTGCCTCTGGCATATTAGCCATTTCTAGCCTGGGAAAAGTCTCTGGCTGTCCACTCAATGGCCACCTCCAGTAATTTTACACACCTCTATTACTCCACTTCTCATCCTCCTTCACTCCAAAGAGAAGTGACAATTACGTCAGGAGTTACCCATCCCCTCTCACTCTATTTTTAAAATAGAACAGCCATATTTATTATCCTTATTGGTAGAATCTTTCCAAAACACACAGAATTTTGGACAATAATCAGTCTGTGGAACTATTCCCACGGAGAAGCATGAGATGTAGTTGACTATTGATAGCCTCTTCGATTTATGAGACCAAAACTAAATTTTTTTTAATCAATTCTGATTGAAAAATAAAGGAAAACTGGAAGATTGAGCCAGGCCTTTGGCCCAACTCATCCATACCAACCAAAATGACTACCCTGGCTAGCCTCATTTCTGTGTGTTTGGCCCACTATACATTTCCTGCCTAACATTGTAATTTATTCAGAGATACAGCACAGTAGCTAGCCCAATGAGACTACCCCATTACACTGTGATCAATTAACCTACTAACCCCGTATGTCTTTGGACTATGAGGGGAAGCCGAAGCAGCTGGTCACTGAGCGAACAAACAAACACCTTACAGACAGTGGTGGAAACTGAACCCGGATCATTGGAGTTGTAATAACCATCCTAAATTATATCCTTTCCAGCGTTCTTGGTTTCATATTCTGACCACCTTGTCTGAACAAGTTACCCTCAGGTTCCTTTTAAATCTTTCCCCCTTACCTTAATTCTGTATCCTCCTCTAGGTTTGGACACCACTACCTGAGGAAAAGCAAGCTGAGATGTTAACTCCTTTCCCCTTTCCATAGAAGCTGTGTAACCCACTGAGCACCTCCAGTGTTCTTGATTTTTATTTTCAAACACTAATCAGCAAAACCGTTTTGGAAGTTGGGGGCACTAGAGACAGGTGTAATTGGTGAATAGGGGAGGGCAATCCTGTGGAAATCTATTGAAGATTGAAAGACCTAGACAGGGTGGATGTGGAGAGGATGTTTCCTATAGTGGGGGAGTCTAGGACCAGAGGACACAGATAGAGTGGATGTGGAGAGGATGTTTCCTATAGTGGGGGAGTCCAGGACCAGAGGACACAGATAGAGTGGATGTGGAGAGGATGTTTCCTATAGTGGGGGAGTCTAGGACCAGAGGACACAGATAGAGTGGATGTGGAGAGGATGTTTCCTATAGTGGGGGAGTCTAGGACCAGAGGGCACAGATAGAGTGGATGTGGAGAGGATGTTTCCTATAGTGCGGGAGTCTAGGACCAGAGGACAGAGAGTGGATGTGGAGGGGATGTTTCCTATAGTGGGGGAGTCTAGGACCAGAGGACACTGAGAGGATGTTTCCTATAGTGGGGGAGTCTAGGACCAGAGGACACAGATAGAGTGGATGTGGAGAGGATGTTTCCTATAGTGGGGGAGTCTAGAACCAGAGGGCAAAGTCTCAGAGCACAAAGACATCCCTTTAGTTCAGAGATGAGGAATTTCTTTAGCTGGTGCTGGTGAGTCTGTGGAATTCATTGCCAAAGATGACTGTACTGGCCAGTCACTGGGTTCTCTAATGGAGGCTGATAGGTTCCTGGTTTGTTTGGGGGCGGGGGGGGGGAGGAGGAGGGAACAAAGGTTACGGGGAGAAGGCACAAGAATGGGGTTGAGGGAAAATAAAGTAGCCATGATCAGACTCAATGGCCTAATTCTGCTCCTACTTTTTCTGCTGGAATCTGGAGCAATAGACCAACTGCAGGAGGAGCTCAAGAATGTTGATTTTAAGGTAGTGGAGACTGGGGATGTTCACCAAAAGAGCTCCAGGCTTTATTCTTTCAAAACTCTCCTTGGAAAACATTGTCTCTTTGCCAACATTTTTCACACCACTGCTAGCTCAACTTGTGCCAAAAATAAATAAATAAACTTTTCTTTTTCTAATGGTTTCTTAAAAATATATATACAGAAAACAAGGTCCAATACACAAATTCAAAATCCTTTCAGTTGTCAGTCATTGCAGCTAAAGAACAAAATTAAATTCAGAAAATTATTGGTAAAAAGTGACATAAATCATTTGAAAGGTGATAAAAGTCAGATGATGTTGAATCACTGTGGATAAAGCTAAGGAACTGCAAAGGTAAAATGACCCTGATGGGAGTTATATACAGACCCCAAACAGAAGTAAGTATGTTGCCTACAAATTACAACAGGAGGTAGAAAATGAAAGCCAAAAGGGCTGTATTACAATAGTCATGGGTAGATTCAACGCAGGTAGATTGGGAAAATCAGATTGATGCTGGATTATACGAGGGGCAATTTCTGGAGTGCCTTTGAAATGGCTCTTTAGAGCAGCTCATGGTTGAGCCACCAGAGAGTCAGCAATTTTGGATTGGGTGTGGTGCAATGAAACAGAATTGATAAGACAGCTCAAGATAAGAGGACCCTTGGAAGCAAGTAATTGTAGCGATGTGCTACACACAGCGCTGAAATAACGACACGCAGTCGGTAAGTCGTTTCAAGACTAGTTTATTCAAACACAGTGCTGGTATTTAAATCCCTAGTGCCTGCCCTCTCTGGGCGGAAATGACGTCAGAGGTGCATTACCAAAGTCTCCCCCGCAAGCCGGCTATTTGTGAGCCGGTTTGCCTGCCAGAAAGTGGGTCGCCACATAACCCCCCCCCCCCCCCACAGAACCGGCGATACACCCCCCTATGTCCACAGTCTGGATCAGCCTCTGCGCCGCGGTGCCCGAACCTCGACCGGCTGCGCCAAGTCCACATGGGCTGGTTTGAGTTGGTCCACCATGAAAACCTCCTCTTCCCCCCCCCCCCCCACCCAATGTCCAGAACTTACGTGGACCCATTGTTGTTGATCACCCTGAGCGGCCTCTCGCACGGCCACTGTAGCGGTGCCCGGTGTCCGCCCCTTCATACAAACACAAACTTACAGTTCTGCAGGTCTTTGGGTACATGGGTTGGGGTCAGTCCGTGCTGTCAAGTTGGTACGGGGGACAGGTTGCCTTTCATATAGCCTGTCCAGGATTGCTGCGGGTTCTTCCTCTTGCCCCCTTGGGGCTGGTATGAACTCTCCTGGGACAGCCAGGGGTGCGCCGTACACCAACTCGGCCGACAAGGCGTGCAGATCCTCTTTGGGCGCTGTACAAATTCCAAGCAGGACCCAGGGAAGCTCGTCCACCCAGTTAGGTCCTCTCAGGCGGGCCATGAGAGCCGACTTCAAGTGACGGTGGAAGCGTTCCACCAGTCCGTTCGACTGTGGGTGGTTGGCAGTTGTGTGGTGCAGCTGTGTTCCCAACAGGCTGGCCACAGCCGACCCCAGGCTGGAGGCGAACTGGGCGCCTCTGTCGGAGGTAATGTGGGCCGGTACCCCGAAGCGTGCTACCCAGGTTGCAATCAGTGCTCGGGCACAGGAATCGGCAGATGTGTCGGTGAGCGGGACCGCCTCTGGCCACCTCGTGAACCGGTCTACCATAGTTAGGAGGTACCGCGCTCCTCGGGACACTGGTAGGGGGTCCACGATATCCACATGAATGTGGTCGAACCTCCGGTGGGTGGGTTCAAACTGCTGCGGCGGGGCTTTAGTGTGCCGCTGCACCTTGGCTGTTTGGCATTGCGCGCAAGTTCTGGCCCAGTCACTGATCTGCTTGCGAAGTCCATGCCATGCGGACTTGCTGGAGACCAGCCGGATGGTTGTCCTGATAGATGGGTGTGCCAAACCAGGCTGCCGGGACGATGGGGCGAGGTTGGCCCGTAGCCACGTCGCACAGGAGGGTCCTCTCACCTGGGCCTACAAGAAAGTCTTGCAGCTGCAAACCCGAGACTGCAGTCCTGTAGCTGGGTATCTCGTTGTCTGCCTGCTGTGCCTCCGCCAGTGCTGCATAGTCCACCCCTAGGGACAGAGCCTGGACAGCTGGTCTGGAGAATGCGTCTTCCCCAAGACATGCTGGACGCCCGTCGTGTACTCGGAGATGTAGGACAGATGTCGCTGCTGGTGAGCCGACCAGGGATCGGACAGTTTTGTGAACGCGAAGGTCAACGGTTTGTGGTCCAAGAACGTGGCGAACGGCCTGCCTTCCAAGAAGTACCTGAAATGCTGGATTGCCAGATACAGTGCCAACAGCTCCCGGTCGAAAGCACTGTACTTGAGTTTGGGTGGTCGTAGGTGCTTGCTGAAGAACGCCAGGGGTTGCCAGCACCCCTCGATGAGCTGCTCCAGCACCCCACCGACTGCTGTGTCGGATGCGTCCACCGTGAGGGCGGTCAGAACGTCCGTTCTGGGGTGCACCAGCATCGTGGCATCTGCCAAGGCTTCCTTGGCTTTAACGAAAGCGGCTGCGGCATCCTCGTCCCAAGTAATGTCCTTGCCTTTACCCGACATCAGGGTGTACAAAGGGCGCATGATACGGGCTGCTGAGGGGAGGAAACGGTGGTAGAAGTTCACCATACCAACGAACTCCTGCAGGCCTTTGACCATGTTAGGCTGGGCAAAGTGGCAGATCACATCTACCTTGGCGGGCAGAGGTGTTGCCCCGTCTTTGGTAATCCTGTGGCCCAGGAAGTCAATGGAATCGAGACCGAACTGGCATTTGGCCGGGTTGATTGTGAGGCCGAAATCACTTGGGCGGGAGTAGAGCTGGCGGAGGTGGGACAGATGCTCCTGACTACTGCTGGCTATAAGGATGTCGTCCAAATAGATGAACGCAAAGTCCAGGTCGTGTCCCACTGCATCCATTAGCCGCTGGAACATCTTTGCGGCATTCGGAGGAACTCGAACAGGCCGAACATGGTGATGAGTGCTGTTTTGGGGATGTCTTCAGGGTGCACCGGGATTTGATGGTATCCCCAGACGAGGTCTACTTTGAAAAAGATTCTTGCCCCTTGCAGGTTTGCTGCAAAGTCCTGTATGTGCAGCATGGGGTAGCAGTCTGGAGTTGTAGCCTCGTTCAGTCTGTGGTACTCGCTGCATGGTCTCCAACCCCCAGCTGCTTTGGGCACCATGTGCAGGGGGAGGCCCATGGGCTGTCGGACCGCCGTGTGATCCCCAAGTCCTCCATCCTCTTGAACTCCTCCTTCGCCAGGCGGAGCTTTCTCGGGGGGAGCCTTTGTGCGCGAACGTGGTCCCTGGGTCTGAATGTGGTGCTGAACCCCGTGTCTGGGCATGGTTGCCATGAACTGTGGTCCCAGAATCGATGGGAAGTCCGCCAGGATTCTGGTGAATTCGTTGTCCGACAGCGTGATGGAGTCCAGGTGTGGGGCCGGTAACTTGGCTTCACCCAGGGAGAATGTCTGGAAAGTGTCGGCATGTACCAGTCTTTTCCCTTGCAAGTCAACCAGCAGGCTGTGAGCTCACAAGAAGTCCGCCCCCAGGTGTGAAGACCCACGTGAACCGGCTGGCACCGAACTCCAGCTGCACTGTGCGGGTGCCATAGGTCCGTATCGTGCTGCCGTTTGCGGCCCTCAGGGTGGGTCCTGGCTTCCTGTTGCGGGTGTCGTACTCCGTCGGGGGCAAAACACTGATCTCTGCTCCGGTGTCGACCAAGAAGCAGCGTCCCGACTGTTTGTCCTAGACATACACTATGCTGTCCTGGTGGCCAGCCGCCATAGTCATTAGCAGCAGCTGGCCCTGGCCTTTGCAGGGCGGGCGACAACGGCGGGCTTTTGTGCCCCACCGCTGGTGGTAGAAACACCACTGTTCACTGGCCTCCTCACTCCTGCCTCTGTGTTGTGCGCCCCCCTGCTGGGCCTGGTCTGGTCCGCCGTTGGGCGCTTGGCCTGGTAATCTGACCGACGGCTCTCCCTCTTGGCTTTCCACAACACGTCTGCCCGGGCCGCCACCTTCCGGGGGTAGCTGAAATCTGCGTCAGCCAGCAGCAGATGTATGTCCTCAGGCAGTTGCTCCAGGAACGCTAGCTTGAACATGAGGCAGGGCTTGTGTCTGTCAGCCAGGGACAGCATCTCGTTCATCAATGCTGACGGCAGTCTGTCTCCCAAACCATCCAGGTGAAGTAGGCGGGCACCTCGCTCACGCCATGAGAGACCAAAGGTCCCAATGAGCAGCGCTTTGAATGCTTCATATTTGCCTTCTTCCGGGGGTGACTGTATGAAATCCGCAACCTGGGCAGCCGTCTGCTGGTCAAGGGCGCTCACCACGTGGTAGTAACGCGTGGAATCAGAGGATAGCTGCCAAATCTGGAACTGGGCTTCTGCTTGGCTAAACCACACACATGGTCGCAGCGTCCAGAAAGTCGGCAGTTTGAGCGAAACTGCGTGAACAGATGAAAAGTCAGTCATCTTTGGTCCACATCCTGTTTGGACCGTCAGGGTCACCACTGTAGCGATGTGCTACACACAGTGCTGAAATAAGGACATGCAGTCTGTAAGTCGTTTTGAGACTAGTTTATTCAAACTTCGCGGTGCTGATATTTAAATCCCTAGGGCCCATCCTCTCCGGGCGGAAATGACATCAGAAGTGCATTACCAAATACCACGCGCTGGTTATTTGTGAGCCGGTTCGCCTGCGCAGAAAGTGGGTCACCACATAATCATAATATGATCAAATTCACTCTGAAATACGAGAAGGTAAAGTCAGATGTGTCAGTATCATAGTGGAGTAAAGGGAATTACAGAGGCATAAGAGAGGAGTTGGCCAGAACTGATTGGGAAAAAAACCACTGGCAGAGCAGCAAAAGCAGGAATTCAGAAGCACAGGATATATACATCCCAAAGAGGAAGAAGTATTCTAAAAGAAAGACAGAACCGTGGTTAACAATTTAAGCCAACATTAAAGCCAAAGAGAGGGCATATAATGGAGCAAAAATTATTTGGAAGTTATAAGATTGGGAAGCTTTTAAAAACCAACAGAAGACAACTAAAAAAGTCATCAAGTTAAAGATGGAATACAAAAGTAAGGTAGCCAATGATATTAAATAGGATACCAAAAGTTTATTTAGATACATAAGAGTATTAAAGAAGCGAGAGTGAATATTGGACCGCTGGAAAACAATACTGGAGAGGTAGTTATGGGGAGAATGAAATAGTGGATGAACTGAATAAGTATTTTGCATCATTCTTCATTGTGGAAGACACCAGCAGTATGGTGGAAGTTCCAGGTGTTGGGGCATGTAGTGTGTGAAGTTACCATTACTATAGAGAAGGTTCTGGGAAACTGAAAGGTCTGAAAGTCACCTAGACTAAATGGTGCACACACCAGAGTTCTGAAAGGTGGCTAAAGAGATCACGGAGGCTTTAATAATAACCCTTCAAGAATCACTAGATTCTGGAAAGCTGGAAAATTGCAAACGTCACTCCACTTTTCAAGGGAGAGAGGCAGAAAAAACAAACCTACAGGCCAGTTAGTCTCACCTCAGTGGTTGGGAAGATGTTGAGAGTTGATTGTTAAGGACATGGTTTTGAGGTACTTGCAAGCACATGATAAAATAGGCAAAATAATATAATAATAGACATGATAAAATAGAGAAAATCTTGCCTGCAAAATCTGATAGAATTCTTTGAAGAAATAGGATAGACAAAGGAGAATTGGTTGATGTTGTGTACTTGGATTTTCAAAAGGCCTTTCACAGGGTGCCACACACCAGGCTGTTTTCACAAGCTATGAACATAGTATTACAAGATAGCTTCTAGTATGGATAAAGCAGTGGCTGATTGGCAGCCGGCAAAGAGTAAGAATAAAGAGAGCCTTTTCTGACTGGCTGCCGACAACTAATGGTGATCCACAGGGGTCTGCTTTGGGACCATTGACCAATGTTATATGTCAATGATTTGGATGATAGAATTGATGGCTTTGTTGCAATGTCTGCAGATGATATGAAAATAGGTGGAGCGGCAGGTAGTTTTGAGGAAGTACAGAGGCTATAAAAGGACTTTGATTTGGAGAAGGGCAAATAAATGGTAGATAGAATACAATGTCAGAAAATGTATGGTCATGCACATTGGTAGAAATGAAAGGGTTGAGTTTTCTAAATGGAGAGAATATGGCCAAATTCTGTTCCTCTATCTTAATGGTACGCCAACATTCATTTTGAGGACTAGAATGTAAGAGCAAAGATGCAATGCTGAAGCTTTATAAGGTACTGGTCAGACTACAATTGGAGGACTGAGAGGAGGTTGGGCCCCAAAAATCAAGAAAGATGTGCTTGCATCGAAGAGAGTTCAGGAAAGGTTCACGAGAACGAAACAGGAATGAAAAGGTTAACATATGAGGAGAATTTGATTTGATGGCTCTGGGGCTGTACTTGAATTTAGAAAGTGATGGTGGAGGGGTGTGTGGGGCAGAAGCTCACTGAAAGCTACAGAATACTGAGAGGTCTGGATAGGGTGGACATGAATGGAGAGGATGTTTCTAATACAGTGAGAGTTAGGACCAAAGGGCATAGCCTCAGAAGGACGTCCCTTCAGATGAGGAAGAATTTCCTTAGCTGGAGGGTGGTGAATCTGTGGAAATTATTAGATTCTTGATTAGTAAGGGTACCAAAGGTTACGGGGAAAAGGCAGGAGAATAGAATTGAGGGGAAAAATAAAGCTGCCTTGATGAAATGGCACAGCAGACTCGATAGACCAATTGGCTATTTCTGCTTCTATGTTTTATGGTCTAAGTTTTACGCTTTTAGTT
The DNA here is from genome assembly GCF_030144855.1 of Hypanus sabinus. Classification (NCBI taxonomy): domain Eukaryota; kingdom Metazoa; phylum Chordata; class Chondrichthyes; order Myliobatiformes; family Dasyatidae; genus Hypanus; species Hypanus sabinus. The sequence goes on along the minus strand of NC_082712.1, from coordinate 98,242,264 downwards.
AATCAACCCCCACCCCCCCCCAAAAAAAAGTTAACATTTATCAGGGGAAATTAGAAAAGGAAAGGTCGGGCTTTGGGAAAGCAGGAGAAAACCAAAATTATATTAATTATTTCACTACTGCTGTATGTTTTTCCAGACAGTATCTACAACAGCTTTTCAGTAAATGCTGCTTCTGAACCTGACAGATTGGCCTTCTTTTGACTCCTCCACATTTCCCATCTATTTACACCTTCTCAAGACTGGGCACCTTACTAATCCAACCAGCAATTGGCCCTATTTGTTTTCCGGTGGACTCAACTTCTAACAGACACCCCCTTTGTTCTCCCTACTCGCTTCTCTTCTCTACAAGTTAGAATGTGCCCATTCTGAACTTTCCTGGTTCTGACGGCCACACTGAAAAGTCATCTGTTTCCATCTCCAGCAGTGCAGCCTAACCTATTGGACAGCGACCAGAGTTCACTTTGTGATGTGATTTCCATTGAACGTGATTACAGTTGTTTAGCAGACTTAACTGTAGCCCAGCGGTGAGCTTAACACTATTACAGCACCAGTGACCCGGGTTCAATTCCCACTGCTGTCTGTAAGGAGTTTGTACCTTCTCCCCAGGATCATGTGGGTTTCCTCCAGGTGCTCCAGATTCCCCCCAAATTCCAAGGACATATGGTTTAGCAGGTTAATTGGGCGGTGTGGGCTCGTTGGGCCAGAAGGGCCTGTTAATGTGCTGTATCTCTAAATAAATAAAAATAATTAACAACCAAATTCTGCCCAATGAAATGACTGACCTATTCAATTAGTTAGTATCATCCTGGAGAACTCACACAAATTACTGGAGGAATTCAGCAGGTCAGACAGCATCTATGGAGAGGAATAAACAGTCGACATTGAGCTGAGACACTTCTTCAGGACTCACTTGGCAACACCCTGGACCACACCATCGACTCAGTACGATGGGAAATACTGTTTGCTCTTTTCTACAGCCAACTTGAAAGCTCATTATCTTTAGGGTGACCATAAGGCTGTGAGAGATGCTCTAGAGATTCAAAGGTCTTTTTCACAGCTCTGGACTGGGGAGTCGTCAATCTTGCAAAAAAAAAAGATCAGATTATCCTTAGAAGCAGAAAAAGCCTTTGATAGGATTGAATTATCTTTTAAGACCTTAGAAAAGTTTAATTTTGGGCCTAATTTTATTCGTTGGGTTAAATTAATCTACTTGTCTCCTACCGCTCAGGTTATTACTAAATTTCTAAGCCCTTTAAATTACAGCGGGGAACTAGACAAGGTTGCCCTCTTAGTCCTTTACTTTTTGCTTTAGCTATAGAACCCTTAGCAATAGCATTTCGAGAATCTAAGGACATTTGTGGTATACTAAGGGAAGGTATGTTTCATAAAATTTCATTATACGCTAATGATATTTTACTTTTTATCTCCATCACTGAAACTTCTTTACCTTTGGTTCTTTCTTTAATTTCCCAGTTTTGTTCTTTTTCAGGATAAGCTGAACCTACATAAAAGTGAGCTATTTCCTTTAAATGACCTAATGTCATCAAATGCCAAATTTCCATTCAAAGTTGTTACAAGTCAATTTACATATCTAGGTAAATCAATTACAAAAAATTGAAGAATTTATTTAAAGAAAACTTAAACCCCTTATTGAATTATGTGAAAAAGACACTTTCTAAATGGTCCCCTCTTTCTTTATCCACAATTGGCCAAATTAATTTGATTAAAATGGAAGATTCTTCCTAAATTTTTATATCTTTTTCAGGCCTTACCTATTTTTATTCCCAAGACGTACTTTGATTCTTTAAGATTCAATTTTAACATCTTATATTTGGAATAATAAACAAGCTCGTTTAAGTAAAGTTTACCTACAAAGAAATAAAGAGATGGGTGGACTAGCCCTACCTAATTTTAGGTTTTACTATCGGGCTGCCAATATAAGGAATTTTACTTTCTGGTCCTATTGTATTTATCGTAAAGATTGCCTATCATGGTCTCCTTAGAAGTTAATTCTGTAAAAAATTCCTCTATTGTCTCTCTTCTTGGATCATACTCTTCTTTTTCAACAAATAAAATAACAGAATTAAGCAAACTTTAAGGATTTGGGCTCAATTTAGGAAATTTTTTGGTTTAGTGAGCTTTTCATCATCATCTCCCATTCTCCTTAATTATTTTTTTATCCCTTCCATGACTGCCGAAGTCTTTAAAGATTGGGATGAACTAGGTATTAAGTGTTTTTGGGACCTGTTTATCCCAGGATCCCTTGCTTCATTTGACCAATTGTCAAATAAATATGCACTGCCAAAAACACATTTTTACAGATACCTTCAAATTAGAGATTTTTTACATTTCCAATTAACTAATTTTCCTATAGGTCCTGATAAAAGTTTACTGGACGATCTTTTAAGTTTAAAACCTTTTGTTAATGGTTCTATTACCGGTATCTATAACTTGTTGATTGATTCTAGACAAGAATTTTTAGATAAAATAAAAGCTTGGGAGGATGACCTAAATTGTCATATTTCTGATGATAGATGGAATAAAATTCTTAAGCGGGTTAATAAATCATCTTTCTGTGCTTGTCATTCTCTTCTACAATTTAAAGTGGTTCATAGAGCTTACATTTCTAAACAGAAGCTGTCCAGTTTTTACCCAAATGTTTCTCCACTTTGTAATAAATGCAACTCTGCTGATGCCCCTTTAATTCATATGTTTTGGTTTTGCCCTAAAATTGAAACGTTTTGGCGGGAAGTATTTTTCATACCTTCTCACAACTTTTTAGGGTCCAATTTGACCTAAATCACCTTACTGCCTTGTTTGGTATTATTGCAAATTAAGATATAACTTTAAATACTCCTAACCTACAGGTTTTAGTTTTTACCTTTTTTAGCAAGAAAAGCAATCTTGCTTAAATGGAAGGAGTCTACTCCTCCTACACATCTTCAATAGCTATGTGATATTATGTCTTATTTAAATTTAGAAAAGATCTGCTGCTCAGTCTTAAATACGAAACAATCTTTTTATGATATCTGGGGACCTTTCCTAAATTACTTTTCCAATTTATAAAGTTTAACAGTGCACAGACTTATGTATATTTTTATCTTCTATTCTTAAGTGAATATGTCTTTTTTTTCCTAATTATCCATTGTCATCCATCAGCTTTTTTCTTTGGTAGTTGGTAGGGGGTTGACTTTTTTTAATATAAAAAATTTCTTTTATGATGTAGGACTTATCTTTAAATTTTTGATTACAGAATGGTATACCTTTGTGTTATGCTATAACATTTTGATCAATTTTATTACAATATATGAATGCACACAAGTTATGTTGAGATGTATGTGTTGCACTGTGTAAATCTTGTTAAAAAGAAAAAGAAATCTTGCACACAAACTCAGAGATAGGGCAACTTCTCCCTCACCTCCAATGAAATATCAGGGCTAAAGGGGCTGCAAATTCAACCTCAGAACCAGATGACAAAATAGTCAAAACTGACCTGATTCCACCATAATGTCCTCATCCATTATGCGTGGTTCACCCTCGCTGGAGCTGGTCTCCCCATCATGACTATTTCCCATGCTGAGGCATTCTTCGATTTCCATTTTACAGTTTTTGGTGTAAGCCACCTCAGCAGCGGGTCTCAGAGGCTCGGAGAGGAAGTCTGCCTTCACCACCTCCTCGTCAGAGTCCGTCTCGCTCTGGGAGCTCTTGATCTTTTTCTCGGTTCTCTCATTTTTCAGCTTCCGCTTCTTGCTTCTCTTGATGCGGGCGAAGCCAGACTTCTCCCCGTCTAGGCCCCTCTGTTGTGGCTCTGCCTCCAGGCTCCATCTCTTGCCCTTCCGCTCCTTTTTCTTCTCTGCTGCCGGAGGGGGGTAGAGGGCATCCTTCAGCTTCAGCCTGTCAAGCAGCACGCCGTCCGACTTCAGCCGGTGGAAGCCGTTCCCCTTGGAGGACTTTGCCTTCTTTACAAAGTTCTGGATAGTGTCAAAGTCAATAGATTGAGTGGAATCCCAGCTGTCGCTGTCCACCACACTCTCAGTCCTGAGGGGTGAATTTGAACTGGATTGTGTCCATTCACATTCCTGCAAGTTTAAAATGCAAACTGAATTTACAATGTTACAGAATCAAAGTTTTATTGACTGCCCCCTTCTCAAATGTGCACACATTGAGAACAAGTAAAAAAAGCCGTTCAGTCCTTCAGTTCTGTTCTTCCATTCAAAACACCACAGCTGACTATCTAACAATTAGAAGGCAGAACACAGGGCTAATGGCAGGACAGAACAACAAGGGATCTTGAGGTTTACATCCACAGATCCCTCAAATTTGCCACATAAGGGCTATTAAGAAGGTATATAGTACATTGGCCTTTATTAGTTGGGGGATTGAGTTCAATAGCTGCAAGGTAATGTTGCAGCTCTATAAAACCTTGGTTAGATCACATTTGGAATATTGTGCTTGGTTCTGGTCACCTCATTACAGTAAGGATGTGGAAGCTTCAAAGGGGGTGCAGAGTGATTTACCAGGATGCTGCATGCCTTACGAGGTAAAGTTGAGTAAGCTGAGGCTTTTCTCTTTGGAACTAAGGAGAATGAGGGGCGACCCAATAGAGGTGTATAAATGGCAAGGCGGAAATGGCAAATACCAGGGGGCATAATTTTAAGACGACTGGAGGAAAATTCAGAGGGGATGTCAGAGGTAGGTCTTTTCACACAGGATGCTGTCAGGACTAGAGAGCTGTCTTGAGAGCGAATGTTCAGCGACCTAGAGCTTTTCTCTTTGGAGCAAAAGAGGACGAGAGGTGACATAGAAGATAAGAGGATAGTTAGTGGACAGACAGCACCTCTTTCCAGGCTGGAAATGACTAATATGAGAGGACATAATAAGATGATTGGATGGAACTTGCTGCCAGGTTGGGTGGTAGAGGTGAATACTTTAAGAGACTGTTAGGTAGGCTCGTGGATGAAAGAAAAATGGAAAGCTATGTAGGATTAACCTAAAAGTAGGTTAAAAGGCTAGTGGGTCTGAATTGTGCTCAAGTATTCTATGTTCTTCCCAGCAACAGTCCCTGATGCACCCACACTGTGATCAGTTTCAATCTGCTACAGGCCACCCCCAGATTAATATTCAGCTTATGAAAATCCCAAAATTAAATAAGCTTCCATAATATTATTCAAAAGTGAAATGTACGTATGCCCCTTTGTTTTTAAGAAACAGAACAAGTTTCTCTCTCCCTACTCTAGTAATTGTTCTTTCCTGTAAGTCTTGTGTGTTTTTGTAACCATTCCATTACAATCCTTCGCAGGATACAAACACTCAACTTGTGCAACGCACACACAAAACGCTGGGGGAACTCAGCAGGTCAGGCATCTATGGAGAGGAATAAACAGTTAAATCTTTCTGGCTGAGACCCTCCATCAAGACTGGAAAGATAGGAGGAAGAAACCAGAACAGGAGGGGCAAGGGAAGTACAAGCTGGCACATGATGGGTGAGACCAGTGAGGGGGAAGGTGGGTGGGTGCCCCTCCTTCCCTTTCCTCCACCTCCCCCCTCACTGGTCTCACCCATCATCTGCCAGCTTGTACTCCTTCCCTCCCACTGCATTGCCATAGAACAACCTCTACACAAGCTGATGATGAAGTCCCGCTGAAGGGCCTCGGGCCAAAGCATCAAGTATTTATTGCCATACACGTTGCCCGATCTGCAGAGTTTCTCCAGCATTTTGCATCTGTTACTCCGGATTTCCAACATTTACATAACCTCCTGTGTTATGTTCCACACAGACCTGAAAACCACTTGGCACTTTTTGCAAGTGGCAACAGATGCTAGTGTACTTGTAAATTTTAAGCAGAAATTGACTGACCAATGTATATGAAGAAAGGTGTGACTTATTGATTAAGGTAACAGACTAGCATTTAACAGCAGAACAATATATTCTGTTCAGGGGTTTCCTGAATTTACTTCCTTTTGCTGGTTTTCCCCTACTCAATCAAAACAACTTTATATACATCCAAGTTGAAGCAAGGACAGGGGTCCATCTCAGAGAGGACTAATGGGCTCACCTCCCTGGACGGTGGAATGTATCCAGTGTACGCCAGAACAAAGTTGCAGAACTGATTGAAATCCTCCACCGTGCGCTTCCGTTTCTCTGCTGGCTGCAAAGATACAAGACAATGAAGACAGGAAGTAAGGAAATCCCTAAAAGAGGTGCAACTGTACTAAAACTTCAACACCTGTCCAGATATGATTTTATACTTGAAACCAAAGATTTTCTTTCCCATTACAAAATAAATTTTATTCACAATAAAATGTTACCTAGACATTCTCTTTGCCCCTCTCCCATCAGGCAAGATACAAAAGCCTGAAAGCACACATCGGCAGGCTCAAGGACAGTTTCTATCCCATTGTTATCAGACTCTTGAATGGACCTCTCGTACACCAAGATGGATTTTTGACCTTACAATCTACATCATGGGCGTTGTTCCTTACTGACTGCCTGTACTGCACTATCTGTAAGTGTAACTTTTTCCTGTATCATAGTTGTTTTACCTTATTGCACCTCAATACACTGTGTAAAGAATATGCAAGACCAGCTTTCCACTGTACTACACTAAACCAATGTCAAATTTACCACTAGTGGAATTGTACTAAAGCTTCAGCAACCATTGACATTTATGATTTTATAAACAAGTAATTTTCTTTTTCCCATTACAAAATGAACTCAGTATAAAATATATACATACTGAAAGATAAAAGTAAAAAACTCTTTACATTCTTAGTGTCAGTTAGTCAATATTCAGTAGCTTTAAGTACTTTAAAAGATGCAGTAACACTGCCGATCAGTGGAACCCTTTCGTTGTTTAGGTGGGGTAGGAGAAAGAGGGGCTTCCACACTGTACCCAGCCTCCCCCATGCACAGTCAACAGACCAAGACTGTGGCCTTTGTAAAGGCTACGCTGAAGATTATTTTCTTACTCATTCCTGCCTAGACAAGGGATATATCCGAGTGATGGAGAGACCACTATGCAATGACTGAACAAAAGGTTATATTCTAACAGCAGTAAGAAATATAATCACTCACCTGAGCACACACACCAGCTGCCTGCAATGGATCTGAAAGAGAGGCAACCTGGTTAGAAACAATCACAAATATTAAGCCTCAGATTGGTCAGACAAGCAGAACAACCTCAATGTTGTAAATTCAGCCATTACCTGGAGCATCTAAACCCCCTTCTCAGTCAGTCCTCTGACACCCCTCCACACCCACCCTGCCTTATTATTTCAAACGGTCACCTCTCTCAGCTTTCCCCACCCATATCATGGACGATCCCACACATCAACTGTCTTCTGCAAAGGCTTGATCTGCAACCTCCATTTTCCCCACATCCTTTCAACAAGTTCTCTGCTCCTTCAGAACTCTCACATCACACCACTACATCACAACAGCCACCAAAACTTCACTCAGCCCATCCCAACCACAAAATAACTCCCAGCCCCCTAAGTCCTCCAACCACAAACACCTCCCGACCCCATTACCTCCTGGCCCTTCTCACCCCTAAAACACCTCACAGCTCCTCCCTGCCCCCCCACAACATCTTCCTCTTCAAACATCCCTGACCATCCTCTCTACCACCCCCCCAACACCTACCTCCTCCAAAACACCACCATTTCTCTTACCCCCTCCTGACATCACCTTCCTCCCTAAAACACCCCCCAGCCACACCTGTCATCATCTATCTCCACAAAACACCTCCGGCCTCACTCTCTGCACCAACCCAAGAAAAGTAACACCTCCCAAAGCCCCCCAAGTGAAAAAACCCCGCCCTTCTCTGTCCCATCCACCCTCTTCACCTCCTGAAAAGAGACTACAGGCCTATTGCTTTCCCTCACCGCAAAACTCCCAGATTACCCCCCTCAAAAAAAAGATCTTCGGGACCTTCGCTCTCACCTGTTCCCCTCCCCCTTCAATTCCTCTCTCCTCCCCTACCAACACCCCCCCACCCCTTTCTCGGGTCTATGGGCCTGGAAACGACCCCAACTCCCTCCTCTCCATCCCCCCACCCTCCCTGCCCTTTCTCGGGTCTATGGGCCTGGGAACAGCCCCGACTCCCTCCTCTCCACCTCCCCCCCATCTCCCTGCCCTTTCTCGGTTCTATGGGCCTGGGAACGGCCCCCGACTCCCTCCTCTCCATCCCCCCCCCCCATCTCCCTGCTCTTTCTCGGGTCTATGGATCTGGGAACGGCCCCGACTCCCTCCTCTCCATCCCCCCCCCCCATCTCCCTGCCCTTTCTCGGGTCTATGGATCTGGGAACGGCCCCGACTCCCTCCTCTCCACTCCCCCATCCCCCTGCCCTTTCTCGGGTCTATGGGCCTGGGAACGGCCCCGACTCCCTCCTCTCCACTCCCCCATCTCCCTGCCCTTTCTCGGGTCTATGGGCCTGGGAACGGCCCCGACTCCCTCCTCTCCATCCCCCCACCTCCCTGCCCTTTCTCGGGTCTATGGGCCTGGGAACAGCCCCAACTCCCTCCTCTCCACCTCCCCCCCATCTCCCTGCCCTTTCTCGGTTCTATGGGCCTGGGAACGGCCCCGACTCCCTCCTCTCCATCCCCCCCCCCCCATCTCCCTGCTCTTTCTCGGGTCTATGGATCTGGGAACGGCCCCGACTCCCTCCTCTCCACCCCCCCCATCTTCCTGCCCTTCCTCGGGTCTATGGGCCTGGGAACGGCCCCGACTCCCTCCTCTCCACTCCCCCATCTCCCTGCCCTTTCTCGGCTCTATGGGCCTGGGAACGGCCCCGACCCTCATCTCCATCCCCCCCCCCCATCTCCCTGCCCTTTCTCGGGTCTATGGGCCTGGGAACAGCCCCGACTCCCTCCTCTCCACCTCCCCCCCATCTCCCTGCCCTTTCTCGGTTCTATGGGCCTGGGAACGGCCCCGACTCCCTCATCTCCACCCCCACCATCCCCCATCTCCCTGCCCTTTATCGGCTCTATGGGCCTGGGAACGGCCCCGACTCCCTCCTCTCCACCCCCCCCATCTTCCTGCCCTATCTCGGGTCTATGCATCTGGGAACGGCCCCGACTCCCTCATCTCCACCCCCACCATCCCCCATCTCCCTGCCCTTTATCGGCTCTATGGGCCTGGGAACGGCCCCGACTCCCTCCTCTCCACCCCCCCCCCCATCTTCCTGCCCTATCTCGGGTCTATGCATCTGGGAACGGCCCCGACTCCCTCCTCTCCACCCCCCCCCCCATCTCCCTGCCCTTTATCGGGTCTATGGGCCTGAGAACGGCCCCAACTCCCTCCTCTCCACCCCCCCATCTCCCTGCCCTTTCTCGGGTCTATGGGCCTGGGAACAGCCCCGACTCCCTCCTCTCTCCCCCCCACCCCATCTCCCTGCCCTTCCTCGGGTCTATGGGCCTGGGAACGGCCCCGACTCCCTCCTCTCCACTCCCCCATCTCCCTGCCCTTTCTCGGGTATATGGATCTGGGAACGGCCCCGACTCCCTCATCTCCACCCCCCCCATCTCCCTGCCCTTTCTCGGGTCTATGGATCTGGGAACGGCCCCGACTCCCTCCTCTCTCATCCCCCCCCCATCTCCCTGCCCTTTCTCGGGTCTATGGGCCTGGGAACGGCCCCGACTCCCTCCTCTCCATCCCCCCCCCCCATCTCCCTGCCCTTTCTCGGGTCTATGGGCCTGGGAACGGCCCCAACTCCCTCCTCTCCACCCCCCCATCTCCCTGCCCTTTCTCGGGTCTATGGGCCTGGGAACAGCCCCGACTCCCTCCTCTCTCCCCCCCACCCCATCTCCCTGCCCTTCCTCGGGTCTATGGGCCCGGGAACAGCCCCGACTCCCTCCTCTCTCCCCCCCACCCCATCGCCCTGCCCTTCCTCGGGTCTATGGGCCTGGGAACGGCCCCGACTCCCTCATCTCCACCCCCACCATCCCCCATCTCCCTGCCCTTTCTCGGCTCTATGGGCCTGGGAACGGCACCGACTCCCTCCTCTCCACGCCCCCCATCTTCCTGCCCTATCTCGGGTCTATGCATCTGGGAACGGCCCCGACTCCCTCCTCTCCACCCCCCCCCCCCATCTCCCTGCCCTTTATCGGGTCTATGGGCCTGAGAACGGCCCCAACTCCCTCCTCTCCACCCCCCCATCTCCCTGCCCTTTCTTGGGTCTATGGGCCTGGGAACGGCCCCGACTCCCTCCTCTCCATCCCCCCACCTCCCTGCCCTTTCTCGGGTCTATGGGCCTGGGAACAGCCCCGACTCCCTCCTCTCCACCTCCCCCCCATCTCCCTGCCCTTTCTCGGTTCTATGGGCCTGGGAACGGCCCCGACTCCCTCCTCTCCATCCCCCCCCCCCCATCTCCCTGCTCTTTCTCGGGTCTATGGATCTGGGAACGGCCCCGACTCCCTCCTCTCCACCCCCCCCATCTTCCTGCCCTTCCTCGGGTCTATGGGCCTGGGAACGGCCCCGACTCCCTCCTCTCCACTCCCCCATCTCCCTGCCCTTTCTCGGCTCTATGGGCCTGGGAACGGCCCCGACTCCCTCATCTCCATCCCCCCCCCCCATCTCCCTGCCCTTTCTCGGGTCTATGGGCCTGGGAACAGCCCCGACTCCCTCCTCTCCACCTCCCCCCCATCTCCCTGCCCTTTCTCGGTTCTATGGGCCTGGGAACGGCCCCGACTCCCTCATCTCCACCCCCACCATCCCCCATCTCCCTGCCCTTTATCGGCTCTATGGGCCTGGGAACGGCCCCGACTCCCTCCTCTCCACCCCCCCCATCTTCCTGCCCTATCTCGGGTCTATGCATCTGGGAACGGCCCCGACTCCCTCCTCTCCACCCCCCCCCCCCCATCTCCCTGCCCTTTATCGGGTCTATGGGCCTGAGAACGGCCCCAACTCCCTCCTCTCCACCCCCCCATCTCCCTGCCCTTTCTCGGGTCTATGGGCCTGGGAACAGCCCCGACTCCCTCCTCTCTCCCCCCCACCCCATCTCCCTGCCCTTCCTCGGGTCTATGGGCCTGGGAACAGCCCCGACTCCCTCCTCTCTCCCCCCCACCCCATCGCCCTGCCCTTCCTCGGGTCTATGGGCCTGGGAACGGCCCCGACTCCCTCCTCTCCACTCCCCCATCTCCCTGCCCTTTCTCGGCTCTATGGGCCTGGGAACGGCCCCGACTCCCTCATCTCCACCCCCACCATCCCCCATCTCCCTGCCCTTTATCGGCTCTGTGGGCCTGGGAACGGCCCCGACTCCCTCCTCTCCACCCCCCCCCCCATCTTCCTGCCCTATCTCGGGTCTATGCATCTGGGAACGGCCCCGACTCCCTCCTCTCCACCCCCCCCCCCATCTCCCTGCCCTTTATCGGGTCTATGGGCCTGAGAACGGCCCCAACTCCCTCCTCTCCACCCCCCCATCTCCCTGCCCTTTCTCGGGTCTATGGGCCTGGGAACAGCCCCGACTCCCTCCTCTCTCCCCCCCACCCCATCTCCCTGCCCTTCCTCGGGTCTATGGGCCTGGGAACGGCCCCGACTCCCTCATCTCCATCCCCCCCCCCCATCTCCCTGCCCTTTCTCGGGTCTATGGGCCTGGGAACAGCCCCGACTCCCTCCTCTCCACCTCCCCCCCATCTCCCTGCCCTTTCTCGGTTCTATGGGCCTGGGAACGGCCCCGACTCCCTCATCTCCACCCCCACCATCCCCCATCTCCCTGCCCTTTATCGGCTCTATGGGCCTGGGAACGGCCCCGACTCCCTCCTCTCCACCCCCCCCATCTTCCTGCCCTATCTCGGGTCTATGCATCTGGGAACGGCCCCGACTCCCTCATCTCCACCCCCACCATCCCCCATCTCCCTGCCCTTTATCGGCTCTATGGGCCTGGGAACGGCCCCGACTCCCTCCTCTCCACCCCCCCCCCCATCTTCCTGCCCTATCTCGGGTCTATGCATCTGGGAACGGCCCCGACTCCCTCCTCTCCACCCCCCCCCCATCTCCCTGCCCTTTATCGGGTCTATGGGCCTGAGAACGGCCCCAACTCCCTCCTCTCCACCCCCCCATCTCCCTGCCCTTTCTCGGGTCTATGGGCCTGGGAACAGCCCCGACTCCCTCCTCTCTCCCCCCCACCCCATCTCCCTGCCCTTCCTCGGGTCTATGGGCCTGGGAACGGCCCCGACTCCCTCCTCTCCACTCCCCCATCTCCCTGCCCTTTCTCGGGTATATGGATCTGGGAACGGCCCCGACTCCCTCATCTCCACCCCCCCCATCTCCCTGCCCTTTCTCGGGTCTATGGATCTGGGAACGGCCCCGACTCCCTCCTCTCTCATCCCCCCCCCATCTCCCTGCCCTTTCTCGGGTCTATGGGCCTGGGAACGGCCCCGACTCCCTCCTCTCCATCCCCCCCCCCCATCTCCCTGCCCTTTCTCGGGTCTATGGGCCTGGGAACGGCCCCAACTCCCTCCTCTCCACCCCCCCATCTCCCTGCCCTTTCTCGGGTCTATGGGCCTGGGAACAGCCCCGACTCCCTCCTCTCTCCCCCCCACCCCATCTCCCTGCCCTTCCTCGGGTCTATGGGCCCGGGAACAGCCCCGACTCCCTCCTCTCTCCCCCCCACCCCATCGCCCTGCCCTTCCTCGGGTCTATGGGCCTGGGAACGGCCCCGACTCCCTCATCTCCACCCCCACCATCCCCCATCTCCCTGCCCTTTCTCGGCTCTATGGGCCTGGGAACGGCACCGACTCCCTCCTCTCCACCCCCCCCATCTTCCTGCCCTATCTCGGGTCTATGCATCTGGGAACGGCCCCGACTCCCTCCTCTCCACCCCCCCCCCCCCATCTCCCTGCCCTTTATCGGGTCTATGGGCCTGAGAACGGCCCCAACTCCCTCCTCTCCACCCCCCCATCTCCCTGCCCTTTCTTGGGTCTATGGGCCTGGGAACGGCCCCGACTCCCTCCTCTCCATCCCCCCACCTCCCTGCCCTTTCTCGGGTCTATGGGCCTGGGAACAGCCCCGACTCCCTCCTCTCCACCTCCCCCCCATCTCCCTGCCCTTTCTCGGTTCTATGGGCCTGGGAACGGCCCCGACTCCCTCCTCTCCATCCCCCCCCCCCCATCTCCCTGCTCTTTCTCGGGTCTATGGATCTGGGAACGGCCCCGACTCCCTCCTCTCCACCCCCCCCATCTTCCTGCCCTTCCTCGGGTCTATGGGCCTGGGAACGGCCCCGACTCCCTCCTCTCCACTCCCCCATCTCCCTGCCCTTTCTCGGCTCTATGGGCCTGGGAACGGCCCCGACTCCCTCATCTCCATCCCCCCCCCCCATCTCCCTGCCCTTTCTCGGGTCTATGGGCCTGGGAACAGCCCCGACTCCCTCCTCTCCACCTCCCCCCCATCTCCCTGCCCTTTCTCGGTTCTATGGGCCTGGGAACGGCCCCGACTCCCTCATCTCCACCCCCACCATCCCCCATCTCCCTGCCCTTTATCGGCTCTATGGGCCTGGGAACGGCCCCGACTCCCTCCTCTCCACCCCCCCCATCTTCCTGCCCTATCTCGGGTCTATGCATCTGGGAACGGCCCCGACTCCCTCCTCTCCACCCCCCCCCCCATCTCCCTGCCCTTTATCGGGTCTATGGGCCTGAGAACGGCCCCAACTCCCTCCTCTCCACCCCCCCATCTCCCTGCCCTTTCTCGGGTCTATGGGCCTGGGAACAGCCCCGACTCCCTCCACTCTCCCCCCCACCCCATCTCCCTGCCCTTCCTCGGGTCTATGGGCCTGGGAACGGCCCCGACTCCCCTCCTCTCCACTCCCCCATCTCCCTGCCCTTTCTCGGGTATATGGATCTGGGAACGGCCCCGACTCCCTCATCTCCACCCCCCCCATCTCCCTGCCCTTTCTCGGGTCTATGGATCTGGGAACGGCCCCGACTCCCTCCTCTCTCATCCCCCCCCCATCTCCCTGCCCTTTCTCGGGTCTATGGGCCTGGGAACGGCCCCGACTCCCTCCTCTCCATCCCCCCCCCCCATCTCCCTGCCCTTTCTCGGGTCTATGGGCCTGGGAACGGCCCCAACTCCCTCCTCTCCACCCCCCCATCTCCCTGCCCTTTCTCGGGTCTATGGGCCTGGGAACAGCCCCGACTCCCTCCTCTCTCCCCCCCACCCCATCTCCCTGCCCTTCCTCGGGTCTATGGGCCCGGGAACAGCCCCGACTCCCTCCTCTCTCCCCCCCACCCCATCGCCCTGCCCTTCCTCGGGTCTATGGGCCTGGGAATGGCCCCGACTCCCTCATCTCCACCCCCACCATCCCCCATCTCCCTGCCCTTTCTCGGCTCTATGGGCCTGGGAACGGCCCCGACTCCCTCCTCTCCACCCCCCCCATCTTCCTGCCCTATCTCGGGTCTATGCATCTGGGAACGGCCCCGACTCCCTCCTCTCCACCCCCCCCCCATCTCCCTGCCCTTTATCGGGTCTATGGGCCTGAGAACGGCCCCAACTCCCTCCTCTCCACCCCCCCATCTCCCTGCCCTTTCTTGGGTCTATGGGCCTGGGAACAGCCCCGACTCCCTCCTCTCTCCCCCCCACCCCATCTCCCTGCCCTTTCTCGAGTCTATGGGCCTGGGAACGGCCCCGACTCCCTCCTCTCCACTCCCCCATCTCCCTGCCCTTTATCGGCTCTATGGGCCTGGGAACGGCCCCGACTCCCTCCTCTCCACCCCCCCCACCTCCCTGCCCTTTCTCGGGTCTATGGGCCTGGGAACAGCCCCGACTCCCTCATCTCCACCCCCACCATCCCCCATCTCCCTGCCCTTTATCGGCTCTATGGGCCTGGGAACGGCCCCGACTCCCTCCTCTCCACCCCCCCCCCCATCTCCCTGCCCTATCTCGGGTCTATGGGCCTGGGAACGGCCCCGACTCCCTCCTCTCCACTCCCCCATCCCCCTGCCCTTTCTCGGGTCTATGGGCCTGGGAACGGCCCCGACTCCCTCCTCTCCACTCCCCCATCTCCCTGCCCTTTCTCGGGTCTATGGGCCTGGGAACGGCCCCGACTCCCTCATCTCCACCCCCACCATCCCCCATCTCCCTGCCCTTTATCGGCTCTATGGGCCTGGGAACGGCCCCGACTCCCTCCTCTCCACCCCCCCCCCCCCATCTTCCTGCCCTATCTCGGGTCTATGCATCTGGGAACGGCCCCGACTCCCTCCTCTCCACCCCCCCCCCATCTCCCTGCCCTTTATCGGCTCTATGGGCCTGGGAACGGCCCCGACTCCCTCCTCTCCACCCCCCCCCCATCTTCCTGCCCTATCTCGGGTCTATGCATCTGGGAACGGCCCCGACTCCCTCCTCTCCACCCCCCCCCCCCATCTCCCTGCCCTTCCTCGGGTCTATGGGCCTGGGAACGGCCCCGACTCCCTCCTCTCCACTCCCCCATCTCCCTGCCCTTCCTCGGGTCTATGGGCCTGGGAACGGCCCCGACTCCCTCATCTCCACCCCCACCATCCCCCATCTCCCTGCCCTTTATCGGCTCTATGGGCCTGGGAACGGGAACGGCTCCCTCCTCTCCACCCCCCCCCCCATCTCCCTGCCCTATCTCGGGTCTATGGGCCTGGGAACGGCCCCGACTCCCTCCTCTCCACCCCCCCCATCTTCCTGCCCTATCTCGGGTCTATGCATCTGGGAACAGCCCCGACTCCCTCCTCTCCACCCCCCCCCCATCTCCCTGCCCTTTATCGGGTCTATGGGGCTGAGAACGGCCACAACTCCCTCCTCTCCACCCCCCCCATCTCCCTGCCCTTTCTCGGGTCTATGGGCCTGGGAACAGCCCCGACTCCCTCCTCTCCACCCCCCCCATCTCCCTGCCCTTTCTCGGGTCTATGGGCCTGGGAACAGCCCCGACTCCCTCATCTCCACCCCCACCATCCCCCATCTCCCTGCCCTTTATCGGCTCTATGGGCCTGGGAACGGCCCCGACTCCCTCCTCTCCACCCCCCCCCCCCCATCTCCCTGCCCTATCTCGGGTCTATGGGCCTGGGAACGGCCCCAACTCCCTCCTCTCCACCCCCCCCATCTCCCTGCCCTTTCTCGGGTCTATGGGCCTGAGAACGGCCCCAACTCCCTCCTCTCCACCCCCCCCATCTCCCTGCCCTTTCTCGGGTCTATGGGCCTGGGAACAGCCCCGACTCCCTCATCTCCACCCCCACCATCCCCCTGCCCTTTATCGGCTCTATGGGCCTGGGAACGGCCCCGACTCCCTCCTCTCCACCCCCCCCCCCCCATCTCCCTGCCCTATCTCGGGTCTATGGGCCTGGGAACGGCCCCGACTCCCTCCTCTCCACCCCCCCCATCTTCCTGCCCTATCTCGGGTCTATGCATCTGGGAACAGCCCCGACTCCCTCCTCTCCACCCCCCCCCCCCATCTCCCTGCCCTTTATCGGGTCTATGGGCCTGAGAACGGCCCCAACTCCCTCCTCTCCACCCCCCCCATCTCCCTGCCCTTTCTCGGGTCTATGGGCCTGGGAACGGCCCCGACTCCCTCCTCTCTCATCCCCCCCCCATCTCCCTGCCCTTTCTCGGGTCTATGGGCCTGGGAACGGCCCCGACTCCCTCCTCTCCATCCCCCCCCCCATCTCCCTGCCCTTTCTCGGGTCTATGGGCCTGGGAACGGCCCCAACTCCCTCCTCTCCACCCCCCCATCTCCCTGCCCTTTCTCGGGTCTATGGGCCTGGGAACAGCCCCGACTCCCTCCTCTCTCCCCCCCACCCCATCTCCCTGCCCTTCCTCGGGTCTATGGGCCTGGGAACGGCCCCGACTCCCTCCTCTCCACCTCCCCCCCCCATCTCCCTGCCCTTTATCGGGTCTATGGGCCTGGGAACGGCCCCGACTCCCTCCTCTCCACCTCCCCCCCCATCTCCCTGCCCTTTATCGGGTCTATGGGCCTGGGAACGGCCCCGACTCCCTCCTCCCCACCCCCCCCCATCTCCCTGCCCTTTATCGGGTCTCTGGGCCTGGGAACGGCCCCGACTCCCTCCTCATCACCTCCCCCCCCATCTCCCTGCCCTTCCTCGGGTCTATGGGCCTGGGAACGGCCCCGACTCCCTCCTCTCCATCCCCCCCCCCCATCTCCCTGCCCTTTCTCGGGTCTATGGGCCTGGGAACGGCCCCAACTCCCTCCTCTCCACCCCCCCATCTCCCTGCCCTTTCTCGGGTCTATGGGCCTGGGAACAGCCCCGACTCCCTCCTCTCTCCCCCCCACCCCATCTCCCTGCCCTTCCTCGGGTCTATGGGCCCGGGAACAGCCCCGACTCCCTCCTCTCTCCCCCCCACCCCATCGCCCTGCCCTTCCTCGGGTCTATGGGCCTGGGAACGGCCCCGACTCCCTCATCTCCACCCCCACCATCCCCCATCTCCCTGCCCTTTCTCGGCTCTATGGGCCTGGGAACGGCCCCGACTCCCTCCTCTCCACCCCCCCCATCTTCCTGCCCTATCTCGGGTCTATGCATCTGGGAACGGCCCCGACTCCCTCCTCTCCACCCCCCCCCCCCATCTCCCTGCCCTTTATCGGGTCTATGGGCCTGAGAACGGCCCCAACTCCCTCCTCTCCACCCCCCCATCTCCCTGCCCTTTCTTGGGTCTATGGGCCTGGGAACAGCCCCGACTCCCTCCTCTCTCCCCCCCACCCCATCTCCCTGCCCTTTCTCGAGTCTATGGGCCTGGGAACGGCCCCGACTCCCTCCTCTCCACTCCCCCATCTCCCTGCCCTTTATCGGCTCTATGGGCCTGGGAACGGCCCCGACTCCCTCCTCTCCACCCCCCCCACCTCCCTGCCCTTTCTCGGGTCTATGGGCCTGGGAACAGCCCCGACTCCCTCATCTCCACCCCCACCATCCCCCATCTCCCTGCCCTTTATCGGCTCTATGGGCCTGGGAACGGCCCCGACTCCCTCCTCTCCACCCCCCCCCCCCCATCTCCCTGCCCTATCTCGGGTCTATGGGCCTGGGAACGGCCCCGACTCCCTCCTCTCCACTCCCCCATCCCCCTGCCCTTTCTCGGGTCTATGGGCCTGGGAACGGCCCCGACTCCCTCCTCTCCACTCCCCCATCTCCCTGCCCTTTCTCGGGTCTATGGGCCTGGGAACGGCCCCGACTCCCTCATCTCCACCCCCACCATCCCCCATCTCCCTGCCCTTTATCGGCTCTATGGGCCTGGGAACGGCCCCGACTCCCTCCTCTCCACCCCCCCCCCCCATCTTCCTGCCCTATCTCGGGTCTATGCATCTGGGAACGGCCCCGACTCCCTCCTCTCCACCCCCCCCCCCATCTCCCTGCCCTTTATCGGCTCTATGGGCCTGGGAACGGCCCCGACTCCCTCCTCTCCACCCCCCCCCCATCTTCCTGCCCTATCTCGGGTCTATGCATCTGGGAACGGCCCCGACTCCCTCCTCTCCACCCCCCCCCCCCCATCTCCCTGCCCTTCCTCGGGTCTATGGGCCTGGGAACGGCCCCGACTCCCTCCTCTCCACTCCCCCATCTCCCTGCCCTTCCTCGGGTCTATGGGCCTGGGAACGGCCCCGACTCCCTCATCTCCACCCCCACCATCCCCCATCTCCCTGCCCTTTATCGGCTCTATGGGCCTGGGAACGGGAACGGCTCCCTCCTCTCCACCCCCCCCCCCCATCTCCCTGCCCTATCTCGGGTCTATGGGCCTGGGAACGGCCCCGACTCCCTCCTCTCCACCCCCCCCATCTTCCTGCCCTATCTCGGGTCTATGCATCTGGGAACAGCCCCGACTCCCTCCTCTCCACCCCCCCCCATCTCCCTGCCCTTTATCGGGTCTATGGGGCTGAGAACGGCCACAACTCCCTCCTCTCCACCCCCCCCATCTCCCTGCCCTTTCTCGGGTCTATGGGCCTGGGAACAGCCCCGACTCCCTCCTCTCCACCCCCCCCATCTCCCTGCCCTTTCTCGGGTCTATGGGCCTGGGAACAGCCCCGACTCCCTCATCTCCACCCCCACCATCCCCCATCTCCCTGCCCTTTATCGGCTCTATGGGCCTGGGAACGGCCCCGACTCCCTCCTCTCCACCCCCCCCCCCCATCTCCCTGCCCTATCTCGGGTCTATGGGCCTGGGAACGGCCCCAACTCCCTCCTCTCCACCCCCCCCATCTCCCTGCCCTTTCTCGGGTCTATGGGCCTGAGAACGGCCCCAACTCCCTCCTCTCCACCCCCCCCATCTCCCTGCCCTTTCTCGGGTCTATGGGCCTGGGAACAGCCCCGACTCCCTCATCTCCACCCCCACCATCCCCCTGCCCTTTATCGGCTCTATGGGCCTGGGAACGGCCCCGACTCCCTCCTCTCCACCCCCCCCCCCCCATCTCCCTGCCCTATCTCGGGTCTATGGGCCTGGGAACGGCCCCGACTCCCTCCTCTCCACCCCCCCCATCTTCCTGCCCTATCTCGGGTCTATGCATCTGGGAACAGCCCCGACTCCCTCCTCTCCACCCCCCCCCCCATCTCCCTGCCCTTTATCGGGTCTATGGGCCTGAGAACGGCCCCAACTCCCTCCTCTCCACCCCCCCCATCTCCCTGCCCTTTCTCGGGTCTATGGGCCTGGGAACGGCCCCGACTCCCTCCTCTCTCATCCCCCCCCCATCTCCCTGCCCTTTCTCGGGTCTATGGGCCTGGGAACGGCCCCGACTCCCTCCTCTCCATCCCCCCCCCCATCTCCCTGCCCTTTCTCGGGTCTATGGGCCTGGGAACGGCCCCAACTCCCTCCTCTCCACCCCCCCATCTCCCTGCCCTTTCTCGGGTCTATGGGCCTGGGAACAGCCCCGACTCCCTCCTCTCTCCCCCCCACCCCATCTCCCTGCCCTTCCTCGGGTCTATGGGCCTGGGAACGGCCCCGACTCCCTCCTCTCCACCTCCCCCCCCCATCTCCCTGCCCTTTATCGGGTCTATGGGCCTGGGAACGGCCCCGACTCCCTCCTCTCCACCTCCCCCCCCATCTCCCTGCCCTTTATCGGGTCTATGGGCCTGGGAACGGCCCCGACTCCCTCCTCCCCACCCCCCCCCCATCTCCCTGCCCTTTATCGGGTCTCTGGGCCTGGGAACGGCCCCGACTCCCTCCTCATCACCTCCCCCCCCATCTCCCTGCCCTTCCTCGGGTCTATGGGCCTGGGAACGGCCCCGACTCCCTCCTCTCCACTCCCCCATCTCCCTGCCCTTCCTCGGGTCTATGGGCCTGGGAACGGCCCCGACTCCCTCATCTCCACCCCCACCATCCCCCATCTCCCTGCCCTTTATCGGCTCTATGGGCCTGGGAACGGGAACGGCTCCCTCCTCTCCACCCCCCCCCCCCATCTCCCTGCCCTATCTCGGGTCTATGGGCCTGGGAACAGCCCCGACTCCCTCCTCTCTCCCCCCCACCCCATCTCCCTGCCCTTCCTCGGGTCTATGGGCCTGGGAACAGCCCCGACTCCCTCCTCTCTCCCCCCCACCCCATCGCCCTGCCCTTCCTCGGGTCTATGGGCCTGGGAACGGCCCCGACTCCCTCCTCTCCACTCCCCCATCTCCCTGCCCTTTCTCGGCTCTATGGGCCTGGGAACGGCCCCGACTCCCTCATCTCCACCCCCCCCCCATCTCCCTGCCCTTTATCGGGTCTATGGGCCTGGGAACGGCCCCAACTCCCTCCTCTCCACCCCCCCCATCTCCCTGCCCTTTCTCGGGTCTATGGGCCTGAGAACGGCCCCAACTCCCTCCTCTCCACCCCCCCCATCTCCCTGCCCTTTCTCGGGTCTATGGGCCTGGGAACAGCCCCGACTCCCTCATCTCCACCCCCACCATCCCCCATCTCCCTGCCCTTTATCGGCTCTATGGGCCTGGGAACGGCCCCGACTCCCTCCTCTCCACCCCCCCCCCCCCATCTCCCTGCCCTATCTCGGGTCTATGGGCCTGGGAACGGCCCCGACTCCCTCCTCTCCACCCCCCCCATCTTCCTGCCCTATCTCGGGTCTATGCATCTGGGAACAGCCCCGACTCCCTCCTCTCCACCCCCCCCCCCATCTCCCTGCCCTTTATCGGGTCTATGGGCCTGAGAACGGCCCCAACTCCCTCCTCTCCACCCCCCCCATCTCCCTGCCCTTTCTCGGGTCTATGGGCCTGGGAACGGCCCCGACTCCCTCCTCTCTCATCCCCCCCCCATCTCCCTGCCCTTTCTCGGGTCTATGGGCCTGGGAACGGCCCCGACTCCCTCCTCTCCATCCCCCCCCCCATCTCCCTGCCCTTTATCGGGTCTATGGGCCTGGGAACGGCCCCAACTCCCTCCTCTCCACCCCCCCATCTCCCTGCCCTTTCTCGGGTCTATGGGCCTGGGAACAGCCCCGACTCCCTCCTCTCTCCCCCCCACCCCATCTCCCTGCCCTTCCTCGGGTCTATGGGCCTGGGAACGGCCCCGACTCCCTCCTCTCCACCTCCCCCCCCCATCTCCCTGCCCTTTATCGGGTCTATGGGCCTGGGAACGGCCCCGACTCCCTCCTCTCCACCTCCCCCCCCATCTCCCTGCCCTTTATCGGGTCTATGGGCCTGGGAACGGCCCCGACTCCCTCCTCCCCACCCCCCCCCATCTCCCTGCCCTTTATCGGGTCTCTGGGCCTGGGAACGGCCCCGACTCCCTCCTCATCACCTCCCCCCCCATCTCCCTGCCCTTCCTCGGGTCTATGGGCCTGGGAACGGCCCCGACTCCCTCCTCTCCACCTCCCCCCCCATCTCCTTGCCCTTTATCGGGTCTATGGGCCTGGGAACGGCCCCGACTCCCTCCTCTCCACCTCCCCCCCCCATCTCCCTGCTCTTTATCGGGTCTATGGGCCTGGGAACGGCCCCGACTCCCTCCTCCCCACCCCCCCCATCTCCCTGCCCTTTATCGGGTCTATGGGCCTGGGAACGGCCCCGACTCCCTCCTCTCTCCCCCCCACCCCATCTCCCTGCCCTTCCTCGGGTCTATGGGCCTGGGAACAGCCCCGACTCCCTCCTCTCCACCCCCCAATCTCCCTGCCCTTTATCGGGTCTATGGGCCTGGGAACGGCCCCGACTCCCTCATCTCCACCTCCCCCCCCATCTCCCTGCCCTTTATCGGGTCTATGGGCCTGGGAACGGCCCCGACTCCCTCCTCCCCACCCCCCCCCATCTCCCTGCCCTTTATCGGGTCTATGGGCCTGGGAACAGCCCCGACTCCCTCCTCTCTCCCCCCCACCCCATCTCCCTGCCCTTCCTCGGGTCTATGGGCCTGGGAACGGCCCCGACTCCCTCCTCTCCACCCCCCAATCTCCCTGCCCTTTCTCGGGTCTATGGGCCTGGGAACGGCCCCGACTCCCTCCTGTCCACCCCCCCATCTCCCTGCCCTTTTCGGGTCTATGGGCCTGGGAACGGCCCCGACTCCCTCCTCTCCACCCCCCCATCTCCCTGCCCTTTTCGGGTCTATGGGCCTGGGAACGGCCCCGACTCCCTCCTCTCCATCCCCCCCCCATCTCCCTGCCCTCTCTCGGGTCTATGGGCCTGGGAACGGCCCCGACTCCCTCCTCTCCATCCCCCCCCCCATCTCCCTGCCCTTTCTCGGGTCTATGGGCCTGGGAACGGCCCCGACTCCCTCCTCCCCACCCCCCCCCCCACCTCACCTTCTCCACTCTCCGCCATCTTCAGCATCTTCCTCCGCCGCCGCGGTGCCCCGGCCGTCCGTCCGTCGCTGCCACTCAACGGCGGGCCTACCAGGCGAGGGCGAGGCCCAGGCTCCCGCGGCTCGGGACCGGGCCCGTGTCCGGCTGCGCGTGCTCCGCCGCCCCGCTCCCGCCACTCACCGCGGTGACGTCACGCCGCGGCCCGAGCCCCCAGACCACGGAGGGGGACGCTGCTACCGAATCCGTCCAGCAGAGTGGGAATGGCCGAACCCGCACACCTGCTGAATTTCGGGCGATTCAGCCGCACGCCGACCACCCGGCGCCCACCACTTGTTTACTCATGGAGGGGTGTCCCCTCTGCCTGTCAATCAAATGAGACCACGCCCATTCCAGGCAGGCGCGCCAAAGACCGTGCGAGTGGCGGTTACGTGCGTACGTCATGCCCCAGCCGAGAGTTTCCCGCCTGACGTCACGAAAGAGGAGCGATAAGGCCGCCATGTTGGTAATGGAGTCCTGAAGAAGAGTTGGTGCTGCTTGACCTGCTGAATTCATCCTGTATTTTGTGCGTATTGCTCTAGATTTCCAGCATCTGCAGAATCTCCTCGTTTTCATGTTTATTCGTCCCGTTGGGTGCAGTCTTTCATTGATACCTTTGTGATTTTTGGACTTACTTTGTATGTCTACAAGAAAATGTATCTCGGTTGTATATGGTGGCAGATATGTACTTTGATAATAAATTTACTTTGAACTTTTGAACCATCTGCCTAAAAAAACTCCTCACCTCTATTCTAAAGGTATGTCCTGTGCCCTCTGGTCTCAGAGTTCCCCACTATTGGAAACATTGCTAGACTCTCCCCCATCAGATGTAAACGACAGAACAGCTAGTTCATAACATTTGACAAGCATCTAGCCAAGCAATTGAATGAACGATAAGGTTGGGCTGAGGAGACAAGTGATATGCTGGGAGACCGTTTCGCTGAACGCCTACGCTCTGTCCGCCAGAGAAAGCAGGATCTCCCAGTGGCCACACATTTTAATTCCACATCCCATTCCCATTCTGATATGTCTATCCATGGCCTCCTCTACTGTCATGATGAAGCCACACTCAGGTTGGAGGAACAACATCTTATATACCAGCTGGCTACCCTCCTAATGGCAAAACATTGACTTCTCTAACTTCCATTAATGCCCCACCTCCCCTTCTTACCCCATCCCTGATATATTTAGTTTTTCCCCCTCCTTTTTTTTCTCTTTCTGCCCATCAGTCTGCCTGTTCTCCATTTCTCTGGTGCTCCCCTCCCCCTTTCTTTCCCCTTACCATGATCCTTTCCCTTCTCCAGCTCGGTATCCCTTTTGCTAATCACCTTTCCAGCTCTCAGGTTCACCCCACCCCTTCCGGTCTTCTATCATTTCGCATTCTTCCCTCCCCCTCCTACTTTCAAATCTCTTACTATCTTTCAGTTAGTCCTGACGAAGGGTCTCGGCCCGAAACGTCGACAGTGCTTCTCCCTATAGATGCTGCCCGGCCTGCTGCGTTCCACCAGCAGTTTTTGTGTGTGTTGCTTGAATTTCCAGCATCTGCAGATTTCCCCGTGATATACTACCACTTCTGTTTGAACTTTTTGGCCTCTAACCTTGCTGCAATATTGCACATTATCAAACAGCTCCACAGTCTGCAGGATGGAGAAACTGCTCAACTTGTGACATCTTTTTAGGAATTTCTTTAGCCAGATGGTGGCAAATCTGTGGAATTCATTGCGACAGACAGCTGTGGAGGCCAGGTCATTGGGTGTATTTAAAGTGGAAGTTGATAGGTTCTTGATTAGTATGGTCATCAAAGGTTATGGGGAAAAGGCAGGGGAATGGGGTTGAGAGGGATAATAAATCGGCCATGATTGAATGGCAGGGCAGACTTGATGGGCCAAATGGTCTGCTTTCTAGGTCTTATAGTCTTATCCATTGAGGAGTGCAGGGTACAAAATTTATTGAATGTGGCATCATGGGTAGATAGGGTTATTAAATCCTTTGGCACATTGGCCTTCATAAGTCAATGTATTGAGTACAGGAGTTAGAGTGTTTTGTTGAAGTTGTATAAGACAACTAAGGCCTAAACTGGGAGATGACAGGCCTAACTGAGACCTAATTAGTATTGTGTGCAGTTTTGGCCACCTACCTAAGGGAAAGATCTAAATGGGATTGAAAGGGTACAGATGTTGAAAGGACTGGGGTACCTGAATTATCAGGAAAGATTGAATAAGTAAGAACTTTATTCCCTACAAATAGAAGACCGAGGGGAGCTTTGATATAATTATGAGGGGTACAGATAGGGTAAATGCAAGCAGGTTTTTTCCACTGAAGTTGGGTGAGACTACAACTAGAGGTCATGGGTTAAAGTTGAAAGGTGAAAAGATTAAGGGCAGCGTGAAGAGAAACATCTTCACTCAGGGAGGTGAGAGTGTGGAATGAGCTGCCAGCCGAAGTGGTAGATGTGAGTTTGATTTCAACATTCAAGAGAAGTTTGGATAGGTACGTGGATGGTAGGGGTATGGGAGGGCTAAGGTCCAGGTGCAGGTAGATAGGAGTAGTCAGTTTAAGTGGTTTGGCATGGACTAGATGGGCCAAAGGGCCTGTTTCTGTGCTGTACTTTTCTATGGCTCCACTCTGGAAACAAGATCACTCCAACTTAATGATCGAGTTACAATATCAACGCTTGCACATTCCAATTCGCTCTCTAATAAAGTAAACAAGATGGGCCTTATCGCAAACAGCCACAAGAGAGAGATCACCATACAACTTACCCACGGCAGGCTGGTGGTAGTAGGCCTCCGTTAGTCTCGATAGACCTAGGATTTGTGCCTTGGAAAGTTTCCAGGGCGCAAGCCTGGGCAAGGTTTGTTATGGAAGACCAGCAGTTGCCCAAGCTGCAAGTCTCCCCTCTCCACGCCACCGATATTGCCCAAGGGAAGGGCATTAGAGCAGCCTAGTACTGTTTCCCCTACACTCAAGATCACAAAGAGAGCCTGGAAACGTGGATGACTCTCAATATTTTGGCAGCTATATCCTGTTAAATATAGACATTGCTAATATAATTTACTCCTGCTTCCAATCTGCCAGTAGACTATCCAGCTGAGTAGTAAAAAAATACAAAGATTGCAGTCTCAAATGTAATACCAAACCCATCATCTTTTAAAGATTCAAGTTTATTTGTCACATGTACATGGAAACATATGGGTGGTGGGGTGGAGATAACTTCCACCACCTCCAACGGGATCCCACTACCAAACACATTTTTCCCATCCCCCTCCTTTCTGCTTTCCACAGGGATTGCTCCGTACGCGACTCCCTTGTCCACTCGTCCCCCCCATCGCTTCCCACCGATCTCCCTCCTGGCACTTATCCTTGTAAACGGAACAAGTGCTACATCTGCCCTTACACTTCCTCCCTCACCACCATTCAGGGCTCCAGACAGTCCTTCCAGCTGAGGCGACACTTCACCTGTGAGTCGGCTGGTGTGGTATACTGCGTCCGATGCTCCTGGTGTGGCCTTTTATATATTGGTGAGACCCGACGCAGACTGGGAGACCATTTCGCTGAACACCTATGCTCGGTCCACCAGAGAAAGCAGGATCTCCCAGTGGCCACACATTTTAATTCCACGTCCCATTCCCATTCTGATATGTCTATCCATGGCCTCCTCTATTGTCAAAATGAATCCAAACTCAGGTTGGAGGAACAACACCTTATATACCGGCTGGGTAGCCTCCAACCTGATGGCATGAACATTGACTTCTCTAACTTCCGTTAATGCCCCTCCTCCCCCTTCTTACCCCATCCCTGACATACTTAGTTATTTGCCATTTGCCTGTTCTCCATCTCCCTCTGGTGCTTCCCCCCACCCTCCTTTCTTTCTCCTGAGGCCTCCCATCCCATGATCCTTTCCCTTCTCCAGCTCTGTATCACTTTTGCCAATCACCTTTCCAGCTCTTAGCTTCATCCCACCCGCTCCGGTCTTCTCCTATCATTTCGCATTTCCCCCTCCCCCCACTACTTTCAAATCTCTTACTATCTTTCCTTTCAGTTAGTCCTGACGAAGGGTCTCGGCCCGAAACGTCGACAGTGCTTCTCCCTATAGATGCTGCCTGGCCTGCTGTGTTCTACCAGCATGTTGTGTGTGTTGCTGTTTGAATTTCCAGCATCTGCAGATTTCCTCGTGTTTGCATTTTCAAAGTAAGTTTATTATCCAAGTACATGTATGTCACCATGTACATCCCTGAGATTCATCTTCGTGTGGACATAATAAATTTACAGAATAATAACCATAACAGAATCAATGAAAGATCACCCTCCCAACTAGGGTGTTCAACCAGAGTGCAGAAGACAGCAAACCGTGCAATGACCACATGAAAGAAATTATAATAATAAACAAACAATTGATAACCAGAACCTGAGGTGAAGGGTCCTTGAAAGTGAGTCAATTGGATTGACCAGGACATTGAAATAATTACTGAAAATTGTTAAACTATGTCCCAGGATTTTTGTAGTTCGAAGTTTAACAATTCCGTCTAGACAAGGAATATTACAGCACAGAAACAGGCCCTTTAGCAACTAGTCTGTGCTTTGCCTGTGATGGACCGGGCTGAGTCCACTACCAAAACCTTTGAACAATCCCTTGTGGGGGTTCATTAGTTTGTCTGCTACTCCCTCATTAGACCAGGCACTGCAGTGCAGCATCCCCTTGGAATGGTGCACACAAAGAAGACGCAATAGTGCCTCTACATTTGTGTAGATTTGGCATGCCGCCAAAAACTTGGACCAACTTCTGTAGATACGCAGTGGTTCACTAGTTGTATCACAGCCTGGTATGGCAACACCAATTGCCAGGAATGGAAAATGGTGGGTGCGACCCAGAGCAAAGCCCTCCCCACCACTGAGAATGTTTACAAGGAGCATTGCCACACGTTAAAGACCCCTCACCTCCAAGCCTTGCTCTCTTCTTGCTACTGCCATTGGGCAAGAGGTACAGGAGCCTTGGGTCCCACACCACCAGGCTCAGGAACAATTACTACCCTTCAGCCATCAGACTCCTAAACTGGTGTGGACACGTTTGCTCACCACAACACGGAACTGTTCTACAACCTGCAGACTCAACTTCAAGGTCTCCTTACAACTCATGTTCTTAGTATTTTTAAAAAATTCTCACTGTAGGAGCCTCGTACCTGTCTTCTGTCTGTATTGTGTTGCGTGTTTATTATGGGTAATTTGTTACATAGATTGGGGTGGGATGTGTAGAGAATAGTTACAGATTTATTCTTTGCTTAGTGATCAGCTTTTAGTCTTGTTAGAGTTACAAGCAGTTGGGAATGATATTGCTTCGTGACCACTTTGTTTTGTTTATCATTTAAATACGTTTAAGAGTGCTTGGTTTAAATACATTTAAATGTGCTCAGACACTTTATTTTGTTATATCACCAGTTTAGTTTCATTAGTTTTGTCATTACAAGTTCTTTTTTTGTTGGTTTCTCAATAAAGGATTGACTTCTGGAACTTCGTTATTTAATGAAGAGTGTGTTGTACAGTGTTAATTGGGCCATATCTGCATAGAATTCTGATCGCCCCAGTATAGGAAGGCCGTTGAGGTTTTGCAGAGGGTGCAGAAGAGGTTTATCAGGATGCTGCCAGGTCTAGAGGGCGTGTGTTATCACGAAAGGGTGGATAAATGCAGCGGAGGCTGAGGGGAGATCTGACAGAGGTTTATAAGATTATGAGAGGCATAGACAGAGCAGACAGGGAGTATCTGTTTCCCGGGGTTGAAATGTCTAACCCCAGAGGGCATGCATTGAAGCTGAGGGGTAGGGGGTAGGTTAATTTCTTTACTCAGAGAATGGTGGATGTCTGGAACGGGTTGCCTGATGCAGTGGTAGAGGCAAATATATTAGAAACCTCTAAGGGATGTTTGTATAGGTACATTTTATTTTAACTGGGTTCTTCGTGTTTCTTGCTTAGTGCCTACCTGCAGGCAAACAAATCTGAAAGTTGTATAATGTATTCATTCTTTGATAATAAATGTATTTTGATACCTTGATGCTTTGGATGTAAGGAAGATGGAGGAATAGTTCAACTTCCCTTACATTTTGTTTTTGATTTGCTGTTTAGCTGGCCTGGCCCAGCATTTTGTTCTGAAAGACCATTTCCTGAGCAGTACTCTCCCATATTCTACGTTCTCTTTCCCCGTGCTTGTCTCTAAGCAGTTTTGCTTTGTCTGAATGTAGAATTTGCCTTCATTTGCACATTGGTTGTTTGTCAGTCTTTAAGTATAATTTTTTATAAATTCAATTGAATTTGTTTATTTCTCTGTAAATGCCTGTAAGGAAATGAATCTGGAGGCAGTAGACATATTTTGCCCCAGACTCACACATGAAACTCGGAAATTGCAGGATTACAACACCAGAGGGAACCTTCTTACCACGTACCCGTGCTCCAGGTCGATGAGAATCGTAAGCAGCAGGCAGAGTGCTCCTAGATCAAAGCGTAAACGTGGCACTGCGGGGAACAGGTGACAGGGCAAAGCTGTTCCACCAGCACAAATGATTAGAAAAAGGCTTGTGTTTCTATGACACGAAATTCTGCAGATGCTGGAAATCCTGAGCAAGACACACAATGCCAGAGGAACTCAGGGAGCAACTATGGAGGAAATAAACAGTTGATGATTTGGGCCAAGGCCAAGACTGGAAAGGAAGGGGGAAGAAGCAGAACAAGAAGGTGGGTGGGGAGAAGTACAAGCTGGCAGGTGCCTCGTCTCCCTCTGGTTGCCGTCCTTCCTTTCCTCCCAAGGTCCACTCTCCTATCAAATTCCTCCCTGTTCAATGCTTTACCTCTTCCACCTATCACCTCCCAGCTTCTGACTTCATTCCACCCCGAAAACCTGGGCACATCTATCACCTGTCAGCTTGTACACTCTCCCCTCCTCCCACATTCTGGCCTCTGCTCCCTTCCTTTCCAGTCCCGATGGAGGGTCTCGGTCTGAAATGTCAGCTGTTTATAGGTGCTGCCTGACCTGCTGAGTTCCTCCAGCATTTTGTTTTATTTACTGATTCAGATACAGTGCAGAACTGCGCCGCACTGCCCATCGATCCCTGTTATCCTAATCACAGGACAATTTACAATGATCAATTAACCTACCAACCAGTACGTCTTTATACTGTGGGAGGAAACCGGAGCACCCGGAGGGGCGACAAGAGAGAATTTCGGAGTCAGAGGGAGTTTTTGGTTGTGTTTGCTGCTTCACTGAGGTAGCAAGAAATCTGGAGCGCCCCGTGAAAGGAAGACTGGTTTCAGTGATGTGCTGAGCTGCCATTTCCAGTGCCAAACTGTGATACATCCATAGAACTGGTGATGCTCCTGCCTCAGAGGGTGAGCGGAGATTCCTGGTTGGGATAATCATTCGAATGTGGAAGAGTCCTGCATGGGAACAGAGCCGTTGAGCCACAATATGCCAAACCAGCTAAAAATAAATCAAAGCCGACCTCCCCCCCCCCAAATAACTAATCCCTCCCACTTACACAATGTCTATATCTCTCCACCTTCCTCACGTTCATGTGTCTAATTGTCTCTTAAAAGCCTCTAATGTATTTGTCTCTACCACTGTACAAAGCATCCCTTCCTCTCTGAGTAAAAAACTTACCCCTCCCATCCCCTTTGAACCTACCCCCTCTCACCTTCAATGCATGGCCTCTGGTATTAGACATTTCAACATTTTTTAATATTAGTTTTTTATGCGTTTCTACAAAACAACTACAAACAAAAAACCCAACTACAACATGAAGATTAATACAGTGCAAAATAAATGTATCAAATTTACAAATCATAACAATAAGGAAACAGCACCCAAAATAAAATCATATAAAGTTAGTATCCTCCCCACCTTCCCACTACAAAACTCCAGGCCACTCATTACAATATGTAAAAAAAAATTAATCGGACGTTTGACCCCACCGAGCTGTAAATATATATTAAAAAATTATAATGCCTGCTACCAAAACTGTAATGTATTTCCCATCAAAAAGAAACCATAAAACTTACAGGAAAAAAGCTGAAAGTAAGGGATTATGGTACAAAAAAAAGAATAAACTTAATCTAAAGAGGAGTTACGAAAGTATTCGAGAAAAGGTCCCCACACCTTGTGAAACTTTATATCCAAATTGAGAAGTGAATAATGAATTTTTTCAAGGTCTAAACAGGATATAATATCGTTAAGCCATTGAACATGAGTGGGTGGGGCAACATCTCTCTACCTAAGAAGAATTAAGCATCTAGCCAAAAGAGAGGCAAAAGATAATGTTCGACGTTTAGTCGGACTCAAGTGCATGTCTGCCTCACCTAAGGTAGCAAAAAGGGCAATCAGAGGGTTAGGTTCTAAGTAGCAATTAAGAATATCGGATAAAGATAGAAAGACTTCTCTCCAGAATTTCTCTAGACTAGGACAGGCCCAGTACATATGGATAAGAGAAGCCTCGCCCCCTTTACACTTGTCACAAGCAGGACTAATGTCAGGATAAAATTGGGACAATTTAGTTTTGGGCCTGTGAGCCCTATGTACAACCTTAAACTGTAAAAGACAGTGGTAAGCACATAAAGAGGTTGAATTAACTGACTTAAGAATTGACCGCATCAGATAAAGAAATATTTAAATCTTGCTCCCAAGCAGTTCCAATTTTATCAAGGGGGGCACACCTCAAGGTCAGTAACTTATCACAAGTAGAAGATATTAAGCTGCTATTAGACATTTCAGCTCTGGGAAACAGATACTCCCTGTCTGCTCTGTCTATGCCTCTCATAATCTTATAAACCTCTGTCAGATCTCCCCTCAGCCTCTGCCACTCTAGTTTATCCAGCCTCTCCTGATAGCACATGCCCTCTAAACCAGGCAGCATCCTGGTAAACCTCTTCTGCCCCTCTCCAAAGCCTCAGCATCCTTCCTGTAGTGGGGAATTATCACTGAATGATACTGCTACAAAATATCCCGGCAGCAGAGTGAAAACAGAGTGAGGCTCTGCTCCAATCTCATATTTCAAGGATCAAATATCACTGCTGTTGATTCCAGTTCTCGCAACTAGTCGGAAGGGTGTAGGTTTGATCCCATTCTTGATCTCTCCACAGTGTGGGGAAATCTGTCATCAAGTAGAACGGATTACTACACCTGATGATGCAGAAAAGTTGGGGTGTGGCACTGTAGCGTAGGGGTTAGGGTAACACCACTACAACACCAGCAACACAGGTTTATTCCCCACTGCTGTTTGTAACCCCACAACCGTGTGGGTTTCCCCTCCGTATCCCACGTGAGTAGGTTGATTGTTCAGATGGGTGTAATTGGACGGCATGACGACAGGCCTAGGTGAGGAAGGTAAGATTCCAAGTGCTGGGGTATCCGAGACTAGAATCGGGACATGATTTAAGAGACTGAGATGAGAACAGGGTGAGAATGCAAACAAAACAGAAATCCTTAAGCACAATCACAGACCGAACCAAGGGTGAGCCTGTGTTCAGATGCTCTTTAAATATCCAAATCTCGGAGCCAAAGCATGAGCGCCAATTAAGAAGCAGGCCAGGATCTCTGAAGACCCCACACCAGTTATCCATTCTCCGGAGAATCCGGAAGCTGGAGTGCTCAATTGTGTACTGTAAGAGGTGGTGCAGGCTTGTTGGGCCAAGTGGACCTGTTACTGTACTGCATCTCTGAATAAAATAAGTGAAAAGACAAATAATGTAATCAGGACACTGCTGATAGCCTCCTCTGTTTGACAGAACTGGTAGTTACTCACAACTGGAACTGGTGTTGAGGAACGACTGCACAGGCGCGTGGGTGTCAGCCGGTTAGACCGGCAGGAAGAGTTTGAAAAGACAACAGTTTTATAGAGCGGTGTTGGGAGAAGAGGGAGACAGAGCAGGAGGGCTTTGGCTCGACGGGCCGAGGCGAGGTAAGGTACTTGTGAGAAATAGGAATAGGAAGTATGTCTGTGAGGCCGGTGTTCTGTACTAGGTGTCAGATGTGGATGTCTGGGAGACCCCTGGCCTCCCAGTGGGTAACAGTCAGGAGAGGGAAGGGTAAGAGTCAGATCCTAGAGAGTGGTTAAGGGCTGTCCCCTCAACAATAAGTACTCCTGTTTGAGTACTGTTGGGGGGCACGGCCTACCTGGGGGAAGCGACAGTGGCCGTGCCTCTGGCGGAGTCTGGCCCTGTGGCTCAGAAGGGTAGGGAAAGGAAGAGGAAGGCAGTAGTGTTAGGGACTCTATAGTCAGGGGTTCAGACAGACGATTCTGTGAACGCAGGAAAGAAACTCAGTGGTAGTTTGCCTCCCAGGTGCCAGGGTCCGGGATGTTTCTGATCACGTCCAAGATATCTTGTGTGGGAGGGAGAACAGCCAGAGGTCGTAGTACATATTGGTACCAATGACATAGGCAGGAAAAGGGAGGAAGTCCTGAAAACAGACTACAGGGAGTTAGGAAAGAAGTTCAGAAGCAGGACCACAAAGGTAGTAATCTTGGGATTACTGCCTGTGCCACATGACACTGAGTATAGGAATAGAATGAGGTGGAGGATAAATGCGTGGCTGAGGGATTTGAGCAGGGAGCGGTGATTCAGATTTCTGGATCATTGGAACCTCTTTTGGGGCGGGTGTGACCTGTACAAAAAGGACGGGTTGCACTTGCATCCCAGGGGGACCAATATCCTGGTGAGGAGGTCTGCAAAGGCTATTGGGGAGAGTTTAAACTAGAATTTCTGAGGGGTTGGAAACCAAACTGAAGAGACGGAGGAAGGGGCAGTTGGCTCACAAATAGAGAAAGCTGGAGACAGTGTGAGATGGAGAATAGGCAGGTGATAGACAAGGTATGTGCTCAGACCGATGGTTTGGGATGTGTTCCAATGCAAGGAGTATCATGAACAAAGCGGATGAGCTTAGAGTGTGGATCAGTACTTGGAGCTAAGATGTTGTGGCCATTACAGAGACTTGGATGGCTCAGGGGCAGGAATGGCTGCTTAGAGAGCCAGACTTTAGTTGTTTCAGAAAGGACAGGGAGGGAGTCAAGAGAGTGGGGGTGTGGCGTTGTTGATCAGAGATAGTGTCACGGATGCAGAAAAGGAGGAAGTCATGGACGGGTTGTCTACAGAGTCTCTGTGGGTGGAAGTTAGGAGCAGCAAGGGGTCACTAACTCTACTGAATGTTTTTATAGACCATACAATAGTAACAGGGACACCGAGGAGCAGAAAGGGAGACAGATTTTGAAAAAGACGCACTGTTGTCATTGTGGGAGATTTTAATTTCCCCAATATTGATTTACATCTCCCTAGAGCGAGGGGTTTAGATGGGGTGGAGTTTGTTAGGTGTGTTCAGGAATGTTTCTTGACACAATATGTAGATAAGTCTACAAGAGGAGAGGCTGTACTTGATCTGATATTGGGAAATGAACTTGGTCAGGTGTCAGGTCTCTCAGTGGGAGAGTATTTTGGAGATAGTGATCATAATTCTATCTCCTTTACCGTAGCATTGGAGAGGGATAGGAACAGACAAGTTAGGAAAGCGTTTAATTGGAGTAAGGGGAAATATGAAGCTATCAGGCAGGAACTTGAAAGCATAAATTGGGAACACATGTGCTCAGGGAAATATACGGCAGAAATGTGGCAAATGTTCAGGAGATATTTGCGTGGAGTTCTGCATAGGTACATTCTGATGCAACAGGGAAGTTATGGTAGGGTACAGGAACCATGGTGAACAAAGGCTGTTGTAAATCTAGTCAAGAAGACAAGAAAAGCTTATAAAAGTTTTTAAAAAACTAGGTAATGATAGAGATCTAGAAGATTATAAGGCTAGCAGGAAGGAGCTTAAGAATGAAATTAGAAGAGGCAGAATGGGTAGTGAGAAGGCCTTGGCAGACAGGATTAAGGAAAACCCCAAGGCATTCTACAAGTATGTGAAGAGCAAGAGGATAAGACGTGAGAAAATAGGACTAATCAAGTGTGACAGTGGGAAAGTGTATATGGAACTGGAGGAAATAGCAGAGGTACTTAATGAATACTTTGCTTCAGTATTCACTATGGAAAAGGATCTTGGCAATTGTAGGGGTGATTTGCAGTGGACTGAAAAGCTTGAGCATGTAGATATTAAGAAAAAGATGTGCTGGAGCTTTAGGAAAGCATCAAGGGGATGGACGAGTTGTACTACCCAGGCTACTGTGGGAGGCAAGGGAGGAGACTGCTGAGCCTCTGGCGATGATCAATGGGGACAGGAGAGGTTCCGGAGGATTGGAGGGTTGCAGATGTTGTTCCCTTATTAAAGAAAGGGAGTAGAGTTAGCCCAGGAAATTACAGACCAGTGAGGCTTACTTCAGTGGTTGGTAAGTTGTTGGAGAAGATCCTGAGAGGCAGGACTTATAAACATTTGGGGAGGCATAATATGATTAGAATAGTCAGCATGGCTTTGTCAAGGGCAGGTCATGTCTACGAGCCTGATAGGATTTTTTGAGGGTATGACTAAACACATTGATGAAGGACGAGCAGTAGGTGTGTGTATGAATGGAGCCCTCAGCTGCATCCCTTTCATTTCTCATTTCTCTGCCCCCACTCCATCCTTCCCCCCCTCACCCAACTAAATAAAGATGGAGTTCCCCGTGACCTCAGCTACCATCCAATGAGCCTACACATCCAACATATCATTCTCCACATCTTCCACCATCTCCAATAGGACCCCACCACTAGGCACATCTTCCCCTCCCCTCTCCACATTTTTTAGCTATCACTCCCTCAATGACTCCCTTGACTGTTCATACCTCCCCATTTATCCCTTTCCAGGCACTACCCCTGAAACCATGCTTAGTGTTATACCTACCCCGATAACTCATCCCTTGCCACTAAACAGTCTGTCCAGGTGAGGCAGTGCTTCATGTGTAAAAACACTGGTGTCAATTACTGCATCTGGTGCAGCCTCCTCTACATTGGTGAGACCCCATGCAGATTTGGGGACTGTTTTCTCAAAAACATTTGCTCAATCCCCCATACCAGCCAGGGTCTCCTGGTGGTCACCCATTTCAACTCACTTCCCACTCCCACGATGATGTGTTGCCTCTCCCCTGCCAAGCAAAGGCTGAACATAGATGACAGGAACAGCACCTCACCTCATCTTCTGCCTTTGCTGTCTGGTTTCTCTAACTTCCGGGAATCACTCCCCTCCATCTCTAATTTTTCCCTTACCCCATTGGCCCCAGTCTCTTTCCCCTTCACCACCCTCTCAATCTGCTCTTCACCCATACATTCTTCCAACCGGTTTCCTTTCTCACCTCCTTGCCTTTATTCCATAGTCCAATCAGATTCCATCTTCTTCGGCCCTTTCTCACTTCCATCTTTCACCTCCTAAGCTTCTTCTAAGTTCAAAGTAAACTTATTATCACAGTATATATATGTCACCATATACAACCCTGAGAGTAATTTTCTTGTGGCCATACTTAACAAATCTATAGAATAATAACCTTAACAGAATCAATGAGGGCCCGTCCAACTAGAGCGTTCGACCAGAGTGCAGAAGGCAACTATTGTGTTTTTTATACGTACTGTGGGTTTCTAATAACGTAACATATTCTGGAACTTTTATTTACAACAGCAACAAAACCACATGTGTCTTACATGCTTCTCGATGTTTCTAGATCTTTCAGTCATTTCTGTGCATGCTCCGAACTCTGTCCAATCATGTTCTGAGAAGTGATATCACCGCAGCAACAAACTGTGCAAATGCAAAAAGAAGAAATAACAATAAATAAATAAATAAATAATACCGAGAGCCTGAGGTGAAGAGTCTTCAAAAGTGAGTCCATTGGTTGTGGGAACATTTCAATGGTGGGGCAATTTAAGTTATCCACTTTGGTTCAAGAGCCTGATGATTGAGGATTGTAACTGTTTCTGGCAGCAGTGAGAAGAGAGCATGTCCTGGGTGTTGGGGGTTCCCTGATGATGGATGCTGCTTTCCTGTGACATCACTCCTTGTAGATGTGCTCAATGGTGGAGAGTGCTTTACCTGTGATGGACTGGGCCATGTACTCTACTTCATGTAAGATTTTAAATTCCAAGGCTTTGGTGTTTCCATACTAGGCTGTGATGCAGCCAGTCAATATACTTTCCACTACACGTCTATAGATGTTTGTCAAAGGTTTAGGTGTTGTGCAAAATCTCTGAAAACTCCTCAGGAGTAGAGCTACTGCCGTGCTTTCCTTGTAATTGTATTTGTGTGCTGGGCCCAGGATGGGTCCTCCAAAATAATACCACCTAGGGATTTAAAGTTGCTGACATTTTCCACCTCTGATCCTCCGATGATTACCGGCTCACGGACCTCTGCTTTCCTTCTGAAGTCTATAATCAGCTTCTTGGTCTTGCTGACATTAGGAGGTTGTTGTTATGACACTACTCGGTCAGATTTCCATTCTCCCTGCCATGTGCTGATTCATCAACATCTTTGATTTGGATGACATCAGCAAACTTGAATATGCCATTGGAACTGTGCTTAGCCGCAGTCATAGATGTAAAGCGAATAGAGCAGGGGGCTAAGCACACAACCTGTGCCGATGGAGATCGTGCAGGAGATGTTGTTGCCAGTCCAAACTGACTGGGGGACTGCAAGTGAGGAAATCTTACTCTCTTCCCTCCCTCAGCTGGATCCACTGCCCAACTCTTGCTCCATGTTGTTCCCACCTTTTTATGCCAGCTATCTCCCCTTTCGTTTCACTCCCGAGGAAGAGCCTTGGCACAAAACATTTCCCTCCCTGTATGCTACCCGGCCCACTTAGATCCTCCAGCTTTATGTGTGAGTTGCTCCAAATCTCCAGCATCTTGTGCGTCTGAGTTACTGAGCAACAGTATTGCTTCAAAAGCCATATTACCTTGTGGAGTATTGATGCACCATCAATAACTCTCGGAGACGGGAGGTGAACGATAGGCTTTTATTAGCAGCAAAAGGGAACATGGCATCTTGGAGACTGAGGGAGGAGCAGTGCCTCCAATCGCCTTTATCCAGGGGTCTGTGGGAGGAGCCACAGGAGCAGTCCGCAGAGAGGCATGTTCCAGCCACGTGTACATAGTATGTAGTAATATCACTGAGAGGTGTGTGGGGTAGATCTGGCTATTTATTGTGAGATATGTGTCATATAGTTACACAATATTAAGTTTCCTGTCCACAGATCCTTCGAAGTTGCAGAAGTCGGTAGGGTGGGTAAGAAGGTGGATGATGTGTTGGCCCTCGTTAGTTGAGGGATTGAGTTGCAGCTCTATAAAACTTCAATAAGACCCCACTTGGAGTATTGTGTTCAGTTCTGGTCGCCTCTGTTACATACCCCGTGGGTATCTTGTGACTGTCACATGACCATGGTGTAATTGAGTCTCTGCTGGGCATGATGTAATGGTTTTGTGATGGTGGAGTGATGTAATTTTCCCACCAGTGAGAGGTCATGTGATGGCCTGTTTCAACAGGTATAAAAGGGGAAAGCCTTGCTGCGACGCAGGTCAGTTCGTGGTTTAATTCGTCAGTGACTCCGTTATGCTGCATATTCATCTCATGACACAGTTTTGCTTTAAAGTGGAGTTTTATTTTCTGCCTTAAGTCTCAAAGGTTATTGCCGACAGTTTTTGCCACAACGCTGCCAGTTTTGATTCCTACCTTTGCAGTCCAGTCGGAGAGTGAAGATTTATTGAAGTACAGAGACCCGAAGGATCGAGTAAAGTTGGTGTCGTCATCGGTAATACAGGACTGACCTTATTGAATCCTCATTTGGAAGAGATAGTAACCTGCATCCGAGACAGTCCCTGCTATAAGAGCAGAAAGGGCTGGAGCAGGGTTATTTGCCAAGGAAAGGTCAGTGCCTTTAAGCCGTTTTATTTCCTTCGTCATAAATCCTTTGGGCAAGGCATATTTTGGCTGGGATCAGCAGTAACATCAGGAAAGTCTCTCCTAATTGACCGTGTAAATCGTTTGGACTTTTGTATTTATCGCTTTAAGAACTGTTCGAGTTGCCATATAGCAATTAACTTCCGGTTAAGTTAGTTGTTTGTTTACTTTTGGTTTGTTTTTATTGAGCAGTGTTTAATAAATGTTTTGTTTGTTTATAAAAAACCTGTCTCAATTCTATATTCATTGTTGCAGTATCGTAACACCTCATTGTAGGAAGGATATGGAAGCTTCAGAGAGGGTGCAGAGGAGATTTACCAGGATGCTGCCTGGATTAGAGATCATGTCTTGTGAGGGAATGTTGAGCGAGCTAGATCTTTTCTCTTTGGTGCAAAGGAGGATGAGAGGTGTACACGATAAGAGGCGTAGACAGAGCGAACAACAAGCATTTTGTTTTGCCAGGGTGGTAATGGCCAATATAAGGGGGCCTAATTTCGAGGTGATTGGAGGAACATATAGGGGATGTCAGAAGTAGATGTTTCTTACAGAGTGATGGGTGCATGGAACACGCTGCCAGGTATGGTGGTAGAGGTGAATACATTAGGACCATTAAAGAAACTCTTAAATAGGCACATGGGTGAAAGAAAAATGGAGGGCTGTGTGGAAGGGAAGGGTTGGATAGATCTTAGAGGAGGGTAAAGGGTGGGTATACATTATGGGCCCGAGGGTCTGTACTCTTCTGTGCTTTTCAACATTCTCTGATATAAGTTTGACATGGGTGTATTAGGAGGTTGTTATCATGACAAATATGGGATATTTCATGATAATGTCACTGAAAGGAGATTGGGTATGGTGAGAATGATTGCCATAGCATAAAAGTCAGCATTATACGTCTCAGTGTACGATCGGGGTTCAATTCTTGTCATTTTCTGCACGTTCTCCCTGTGGCCACATGGGTTTCCTCCCAGATTCCAAAGAAGAATGGGTTAGCATTAGTAAGTTGTGGCCATATTGCATTGGTGTTGGAAGCATGCCAACTCTTGCAGTGTGCCCCAGCGTATCCTTGATGCAGATGATGCATTTCATGGTATGTACAGCATCGAGTTCAAAAGTCAAGAGGTTATGTAGCAACTTTATAAAACTGGAGTACTGTATACAGCTCTGGCCATCCCATTATAGGCAGGATATTGAGACTGTGGAGAGGGTGCAGAAGAGGTTTATCAGGATGCTGCCTGGTTTAGAGGCCATTTTCTATTACAAGAGGCTGGATAAACTTGGGTTGTTTGCTCTGGAACGTCAGAGGCTGAGGGGAGATCTGACAGAGGTTTATAAGATTATGGGGGAGGTATAGCTGGAGTAGACAGGGTGTATTTTTTTCCCAGGATAGAAATGTCTAATACAAGAGGGTATGTATTGAAGGTGAGGGGGGATGTGAGGGGTAAGGTTTTTCTCAGAGTGGCGGATGCCTGGAATGCCCTGCCTGGTGCGGTGGTGGAGGCAAATATATTGGAGGCTTTTAAGAGACATTTAGATAGGCACATGGATGTGAGGAAGATGGAGGGTTGTGGTCATGGTGTACGTAGGAGGGATTAGTGTTTGTGTGTTTCTGATTTGCTTTTTAGCTGTTTCAGCACAACATTGTGGGCTGAATGGCCTGTTTGTGTTCGATGTGACAAATAAAGCTAATCTCTATCACTATCACTGGCATCTTTATCACTTGGTATACCAAGGTAAGGTGACTGTGAGGTAAAGGAATTACATCGGGGTATATTTCTGTGGGGAACCAGAAATGTTCAGGCTGTTTGCCTGCGTAACAAACCAGGGCAGAGAAGTGAGTGCAGTTACTGTTACAAGGGAGAGGTGCTCAAAACTCCAAGAGACTTCAAGGTGCTTAAGTTACCTGAACCAAATGAACTGCACCCTGGGTTTCTGAAAGAGGTAACGGTAAATTGTGGAGGTGTTATTAATGATGGGGGGGGGGTTCTCATTGAAATCCTTTGAATGTTGAAAGGCCTAGACAGAGTAGATGTGGAAAGGATGTTTCCCATGGTGGGGGAGTCTAGGACAAGAGGGCACAGCCTCAGGATAGAAGGGGCGTCCACTTAAAACAGAAATGCAGAAAAATTTCTTTAGTCAGAGGGTGGTGAATTTGTGGAATTTGTTACCACAGGCAGATGTAGAGGCCAGGTCGTTGGGTGTATTTAAGGCAGAACTCGATAGGTTCTCGATTGGACACGATATCAAAGGTTATGGGGAGAAGGCCGGGGAATGGGGCTGAGGATGGTAAAAAGGGATCAGCCATGATTGAATAGCAGAGCAGAGTCGATGGGCCAAATGGCCTAATCTGCTCCTGTGTCTTATGGTCAAAACCAGTTCTGTTTTTACAGGAGTCCATGTCTCAATATATAGAAAAACATTTGATATGGTAGCCGTATCTCCACCATGTAGTAATGAAAGGCTTCAAAAGAACAGGAAACGGATTAGTAGAACAATTGCTTAAAGTGCGGGATAAGGGTGTGGGGGAGAATGAAAAACTGGTTCTGCCGTTTGTAGAAACAAATTGGCGCACTCAAGTACCTGAGGCTTGTGAATGGAATAATATTATGGGAGCTGGTTCACATGTAGGTGGGTGTCCGTAAGCCAAGTATTCCTAACATGGGCATGGCAGGTTTTACTGTGCACAGTGTGGGTGAACTGCAAGGAGTGGGAAGAGCAGTATAACTCTGGGAGGAACGAGGAGTGTGAGGGTACAGTGATGCCACTGTGAGGAGTGTGGTTGTGTAATGTTACTGTAAGGCAGGGGTTCCTAACCTGGGGTCCGCAGATCCCTTGTTTAACGGTATGGGTTCATGGCATGAAAAGGTTGGGAACGTCTGCTGTGTGGGGGTATCATTACCCTTCTGATTCCTGGGATAGTGTATGAAGGCAGACTGGCTTAATCAGGCTTATACTCACAGAAGTTCTGAAGACTGAGAAACCTACACGATTGTAGGCAGACTGGATGCAGGAAACATGTTGCTGTATCATGGGAAGTCCAGGACCAATGTCACACTTGGTACAAGAGAAAAGCCAGTCGGGTATGGGAGAGGGTGACGCTACCATGCTGAAACAAAATCATTAATTATATTCAAGAAGTGCATCTGGAACAGAGGGGAGGAGTGATTTCCTCAGCCAGAGTAAACCTGTGGAATACATCGCCACAGACGGCTGTGGAGACCAGACCGTTGAGTGTATTTAAGGCGGAGGTTGATAGGTTCTTGATTGGTCAGAGCCTGAAAGGTTATGGGGAGAAGGCAGAAGAATGGGGGGGGGGGTAAGAGGGAAGTGGATCAGCTATGATGAAATGGCGGAGCAGATTCAATGGGCTGAATGCCCCAATTCTCTCCTATATCTTATGGTTAAGAACCAGTAGCATATTTTTCCAGTGGCTAAATGGGTCACGGGATAGGGGAAGACAGGTGGATCACAGTACGAATCTGAATGCAGTCATTCTGAGTGGCCCACTGCTATTTTTTTGACAATTTCTATATATACAGAGTGATGTTAAAGGTGAAAGGTACAGATAACAGTGGTGTATAGAGTTACTATGAGGAGTATGAGGTTTATCAGGGTGATATTACTATGAGAAATATTAGGACAAGAGTATCACTATGCAACCTATCAGAATGATGTTACTATGAGTGTAGTGTTCTCACTCGGCGTGTAAGATAACGCTGAACTAAACACTGAGGTAAACCGTAGTCAATGAAAAAAGGATCACTGTAAGATTAACCGTTTACTGTTCACTCTTCCTCATTAACGTATGGTGAAAACTGTTGATAAAACAATACAAGATTTGTACAGCATTTGTTTCCTTCTTGATATTACATTTACATCATAAATACTTGCAAAGGTAAACTACAACAACTACGTTACATTAAAGTGCAGCATACAGTCAGAATCTACCTATGCCATTGACTGCTTTAAATACACTTCAACACAAACTATCCGCAACTCTTTAACTAACAAAAACATAAACCTTATCGACCGTTGTTACTTTTAACGGAATTGGCGTTAACATTTTGATTCAACATATCAATTATCTCATGAACTTACGGAGTTGCTCCACTATGTTTCTAATGCGTAGAAGACAACTTTTCTTGCGCTGATATCGCCCATGTGTACCCCCCACCTTCCCGTTTCTCCAAATCGGTATTTTCCCACAGGACGCGGCGAAACCGGATGTGACATCATCGCATGCCACGATATATCACAGACAACGAATTCACTTTAAACAATCCTAACTTTAGCTAGAAAATGCTAACAAATGAATTACTAAGCGAAAATATTATAAACTAAATAAATGCCATAAAGGCAACACAATGAGGTACATGGGGTATATCAAGTAACTGTGAGGGGGTATATGTGGGGTATATTAGACCATAAGAGAAAGGAGCAGAAGTCGGCCATTCGGCCCATCGAGTCTGCTCCGCCATTTTATCATGAGCTGATCCATTCTCCCATTTAGTCCCATTCCCCCGCCTTCTGACCATAACCTTTGATGCCCTGACTACTCAGGTACCTATCAATCTCTGCCTTAAATACACCCAATGACTTGGCCTCCACTGCCGTCCGTGGCAACAAATTCCACAGATTCACCACCCTCTGGCTACAAAAATTTCTTCACATTTCTGTTCTGAATGGGTGTCCTGCAATTCTCAAGTCACGTGCTCTCGTACTAGACCCCCCCCCCCCACCATGGG
Source organism: Hypanus sabinus (assembly GCF_030144855.1). Taxonomy (NCBI): domain Eukaryota; kingdom Metazoa; phylum Chordata; class Chondrichthyes; order Myliobatiformes; family Dasyatidae; genus Hypanus; species Hypanus sabinus. The sequence continues at coordinate 98,198,950 of NC_082712.1, read as the reverse complement.
AAACAACTTTGCCACATCCACTCTGTCTATGCCTTTCAACATTCGAAATGTTTCTATGAGGTTCCCCCCTCAATCTTCTAAACTCCAAGGAGTACAGTCCAAGAGCGGTCAAACGGTGCTCAAATGTTAACCCTCTCATTCCCGGAATCATTCTAGTGAATCTTCTCTGAACCCTCTCCAACGTCAGCACATCCTTTCTTAAATACAGAGCCCAAAACTGCACACAGTATTCCAAGTGAGGTCTTACCAGTTCCTTATAGAGCCTCAACATCACATCCCTGCTCCTATACTCTATTCCTCTAGAAATGAACGCCAACATTGCATTCGCCTTTTTCATCACCGACTCAACCTGGAGGTTAACCTTAAGGGTACCCTGCATGAGGACTCCCAAGTCCTGTTGCATCTCAGAACTTTGAATTCTCTCCCCATTTAAATAATAGTCTGCCCCTTTATTTCTTCTATTAAAGTGCATGACCATACACTCTCCGACATTGTATTTCATTTGCCACTTCTTTGCCCATTCCCCCAATCTATCCAAGTCTCTCTGCAGACTCTCTGTTTCCTCAGCCAATGCTCTATCCACGTTTGGAACTTTCCCGTAATTCCATGGGCTCTTATCTTAGGGTAAAGTTACTGCCAGGAGAGTGGTGTATAGAGGTGATATCATTGTGAAGTCTGTCAGAGTGATGATACAATGGGGTATTTGGGGGTATATCAGAGTGACGTTTCTATCAGGAGTGTGGGGTCCGTCAAGGTGATGATACAATGGGGTATTTTGGGGGTAGTTCAGAGTGACATTTCTATCAGGAGTGTGGGGTCCGTCAGGGTGATGATACAATGGGGTATTTGGGGGTATATCAGAGTGACGTTTCTATCAGGAGTGTGGGGTCCGTCAGGGTGATGATACAATGGGGTATTTGGGGGTATATCAGAGTGACATTTCTATCAGGAGTGTGGGGTCCGTCAGGGTGATGATACAATGGGGTATTTGGGGGTATATCAGAGTGGCGTTTCTATCAGGAGTGTGGGGTCTGTCAGGGTGATGATACAATGGGGTATTTTGGAGGTATATCAGAGTGACATTTCTATCAGGAGTGTGGGGTCCGTCAGGGTGATGATACAATGGGGTATTTTGGGGTATATCAGAGTGACGTTCCTATCAGGAGTGTGGGGTCCGTCAGGGTGATGATACAATGGGGTATTTGGGGGTATATCAGAGTGGCGTTTCTATCAGGAGTGTGGGGTCTGTCAGGGTGATGATACAATGGGGTATTTTGGAGGTATATCAGAGTGACATTTCTATCAGGAGTGTGGGGTCCGTCAGGGTGATGATACAATGGGGTATTTGGGGGTATATCAGAGTGACGTTTCTATCAGGAGTGTGGGGTCCGTCAAGGTGATGATACAATGGGGTATTTTGGGGTATATCAGAGTGACGTTTCTATCAGGAGTGTGGGGTCCGTCAGGGTGATGATACAATGGGGTATTTTGGGGGTATATCAGAGTGACGTTTCTATCAGGAGTGTGGGGTCCGTCAGGGTGATGATACAATGGGGTATTTTGGGGTATATCAGAGTGATGTTTCTATCAGGAGTGTGGGGTCCGTCAGGGTGATGATACAATGGGGTATTTGGGGGTATATCAAAGTGACGTTTCTATCAGGAGTGTGGGGTCCGTCAAGGTGATGATACAATGGGGTATTTTGGGGTATATCAGAGTGACGTTCCTATCAGGAGTGTGGGGTCTATCAGGGTGATGTTGCAGGGAGGAGTATGGCATACAAGAGTGTCATAGAGATAGATTGCACAGCACAGAAAAATGGCCCTTTGTCCCATCCGTGTCTGTGTCTACGAAGGCTTATATTCAGCTAATCCACTTTCCCAGAAACCTCGTTGTCTTCTATGTACTGTAGTTTGTTTTACATTCTTAGACCGAGCACAATCATTGCACGTAAAGCTTGTAAACTCAGTGGCCACTTTATTAGGTCCACCCTCTCGTTAATGCAAATATCTAATCAGCCAATCACGTGGCAGCAACTCAATGCATAAAAGCACACAGACATGGTCAGGAGATTCAGTTGTTGTTCCAAACATCAGAATGGGGAAGAAACGTGATCTAAGTGACTTGACCATGGAATAATTGCTGTTTCCAGACAGGGCGGTTTGAGTATCTCAAAACCTGCTCTTCTCCTTGGATCTTCATGCACAGGTCTCCCGAACCCCTACCATTAACCAAGGGATTCATGGAACCTCTGCTCCAGAGTTTACAGAGAACGGTCCAAAGGACAAAAAAAACATCCAGTGAGTGGCAGTTCTGTGGGCGAAAACGCCTCGTTAATGAGAGAGGTCAGGGAGAATGGCCTGACTAATTCACAGTGGTGTGCAGATGAGCATCTCTGAATGTTGAACCTTGAAGTGGATGGGCCACAGCAGAAGACCATGAACATACACAGAGCCACGTCATCGGGTAAGGGGGTGCCTGCTGAAGTGGTCACTGAGTGTTTATCTGCTTGCTGCGTGCCCCAGTCAACACCTCTCAAAGGAGAAGTATGCCAAAGGAAGGATGATGCAGTGGCTGACAAGGGAAGTCAAAAGCAACATAGAAACAAAAGAGAAGCAAAAAGTCGTGGGAAGTTAGAGGATTAGGAAACTTTTATATAAAGAATGGTGAGAGTAGATATCGGACCACTGGTAAAAGATGCTGGAGTGTCTGTAATGAGGGAACTAAATAAGCACATTGCATCAGTCTTCACTGTGGAAGACACGTCCAGTATGCCAAACATTTGAGACAGAAGGGAGTGTGGTTACTGAGGAGAAGGTGCTTAGGGAGCTGGAAAGTCTGACGGTAGACAAGTCACCTGGACCAGATGGACTACACCCCAGGGTTCTGAAAGAGGTGGCTGAAGAGATTTTGAAGGCATTAGTAATGATCTTTCAAGAATCTCTAGATTGTACGTATAATGGTTCTGGAGGACTGGAAAATTGCAAATGCCACTCCACTCTTTAAGAAGGGAGAGATGCAGAAGAGAGGATATTATTGGCCAGCTACCCTGAACTCAGTGGTTGGGAAGACGTTGGAGTTAATTGTTAAGGAGATAGTTTCGGTTTACTTGGAGGTACATGATAAAACAGGCCGCAGTCAGCTTGGTTTCCTCAAGGGAAAATCTTGCCTGATGAATCTGCCGGAATTCTTTGAAGAAATAACAAGCAAGATAGACAAAGGAGAATCAGTGGATGTTGTGTACATGGATTTTCAGAAGGTCTTTGACCAGGTGCCACATGTGAGACTGCTAAACAAGCTACGAGCCCATGGTATTACAGGAAAGATACTAACATTGATAGAGGGTTGGCTGATTGGCAGGAGATAAAGGGAGCCTTTTCTGGTTGGCTGCCGGTAACTTGTGGTGTTCTACAGGGATCTGTGTTGGGATCACTTTTTTTTATGCTACATGTCAATAACTTGGATGACAGAATTAATGGCTTTTGGCCACATTTGCAGAGGATACAAGATAGATGGAGGGATAGGTAGTGTTGAGGGAGCAGGGAGGCTGCAGAAGGACTTAGGTTCTGGAGAATGGCTATATGGAATACAGTGACATGAAATATATGGCCATGCACTTTGGTAGAAGGAATAAAAGCGTAGGCTATTTTCTAAATGGACAGAACATTCAAAAATATGAAATGCAAATGGACTTGGGGTCCTTGTGCAGGATTCTCTAAAGGTTAACTTGCAGTGGTGAAGAAGGTGAATGCAATGTTAGCATTCATTTTGAGGGGACTAGAACAGAAAGTAATGCTGAGGCTGTAGAAGGCACTGGTGAGGCCTCACGGAGCAGTTTTGGGCCCCTTGTCTAGGAAAGAATGTGCTGACGTTGGAGAGGGTTCAGAGGGATTTCAGAATGATTCGAGAATTAAAGGCTTGTTGTATGAGGAGCATTTGATGGCTCTGGGCCTCTACTACAGGAATTTAGAAGAATCGGGGTGGGGGTGGGAGGGGCGAGATCCAATTGAAACCTATTGAACGTTGAAAGGCCCAGATAGAGAGGATATGGGCGGGATGTTTCCTAAGGTGGGTGTGTCTAGGACCAGAGAACACAGCCTCAGAATAGAGGGATGTCCATTTAGAATGGAGATGAGGAATTTCTTTAGAGAGTGGTGAATTTGTTGCCACAGGTGGCTGTGGACAGCAGGTCATTGAGTGTATTTAAGACAGAGGTTGATAGGTCCTTGATTGGTCAGGGCATGAAAGGTCACAGGGAAGGCAGGAGAATGGTGTTGAGAAGGAAATGGATCAGCTATGATGGACTGGTAAATCAGACTCAATGAGCCAGATGTCCTAATTCTGCTCCTATCTTTTAATGTCTCTTTATCTATACGGCCTTTTGCAGACTGCAGTGGTGTTGGCTTGAAAATTATCTACTGTTAAAACGTTAGTCTCTGGAGTTATGCAGAAAGATGCAGTGTAAAAATGTTCTGATCTGTAGTGTGATGTTAGGCGCCTCCTTCCCAGAAAGATGTCGGGGCCAGATGGAGCAACTCCCAGCCCTCTCTAAACATGAGTGTTCACAGAACCGTATGCCTAAAGATTGCGTGTATGTGATGAACTGTGGCCATGGGTACGACAGAGGGACAGATTTACCCGTGGATCTCATACTCTCACCTCCGAGCAGTGTCCACGGTAGTGAGTGATGTAGGAGCTGTCTAAACCCCACCAACAACCAGGGTAAAAGGGCAAGCCTTTTCTATGAGGTGACCTATCAAACTCTCTGACCATCTGCCTGGAATTACCCTCTTCCTCCCTCAATACCACTGTGTTCTCCTACTTTGATCTCAGGGTAAGTGTAACTTCCTTCAAGATAACGTGGTATAATTCTCATTCTGAGCACTTTTAAAAACTGGCCTATGACCTCATCTTTGACATCTGCCTCAAAGTTTGATTGGAATGTTAGTTGTGTGATACGAGTGGCGCTGTTGTGAAATTCACTTTGAACGATGTGGCAAAGTTCAAAATGTTATGAAGGGCTGTTTATTCCTCTACAGATGCTGCCTGGCCTGCTGAGTTCCGCCATTATCTTGTATATACTGCTGAAGATTTCCAGAATCTTTTGTGTTTATAAATTTCAAAACATCACTCTCAGTTTCAGTGTGTTTGTACTTTTGAACCATTTTGACCAGCGGTATCGGTAGGAGTGGCCTGAGCTTGTCACCCATTGTTCAAGGAACTTAAGTTCCGTTTACCCATCAATCACATACGCTTAATCTATTTGCAATGCGGAGGAAGGTAAGTTCATGCCCTCAAGATCAATTCTCTTTCAACCACACAGATATATAGAATCAGAATCAGGTTTATTATCACCGGCATGTGTTGTGAAATTTGTTAACTCAGCAGGGGCAGTTCAATGCAATACATGATAATATAGAAAGGAAAAATCATTAAGTAAATAAATTACAGTAAGTATATGTATGTATATTGAATAGATTAAAAATAGTGCAAAAATAGGAATAATATATATTAAGAAAGTGAGAGTGTCCAAGGGTTCAGATGGCAGAGGGGAAGAAGCTGTTCCTGAATCGCTGAGTGTGTGCCTTCAGGCTTCTGTACCTCTTCTCTGATGTCAACAGTGAGACGAGGGCATGTCCTGGGTGATGGGGGTCCTTATTGATGGACGTTGGCTTTTTGAGGCACCACTCCTTGGAGATGTTTTGGGTACTATGGGTGCTAGTACCCAAGGTGGAGCTGACTCAGTTTACAACTTTACGTAGTTTCTTTCGGTTCTGTGTAGTAGCCCCCCGCCCCCGCCCATAGCAGACATTGGTGCAGCCTGTCAGAAAGCACTCCACAGAATATGGCCAAATGAAACAGCCTTACTCCAGCACATTATCAGCAGGACGTAACACATAGTTATGATTTCAGAAAAACATACAGTCACAGAGAACAAATTAATGTGGTCCAAGTCCCTGATATTAAACAGATGCTGTGGTCAAATCAACATGTACAAACACGCTGGAGGAACTCAGCAGGTCGGGCAGCATCCGTTGAGATGAGTAGTCGAAGGGTCTCGGCCCGAAATGTTCCCTGAGATAGTAAGTTGCCCTGGTCTAGCTTGATCTTCTGCTGAGCGAACACTAGAGGGCGGCAATCACTAATGCCGAGGTCCTCCCAGTCTCTAACTTGGCATGATCTTTTCAAACAAGTGTGTTTCTTCTGGGCACTCCTATCTGCTCATTCTACCACACAGGGGTTACTTGTGGGCATGTCATGTTGGCAACACTGCAGGCTGCCCCAGCACACCCTCAGGCTGTCTGTCTTTGGAGGGGGGGAGGGGGAGGGTGAAGGGGCAGGAGAAGGGTAAAATGGGTAGGGGAAGGGTTTAGAGGGTGGGATTTTGGGAGAAGGGAGAGGAAGCTGGGGGAAGGGGTCAGTGGTGAGAGGGAGAGGGGAAAGGGGACAGGGGTAGGGAGGGGGAGGGGAAAGGGGTCAGTGGTGAGAGGGAGAGGAGGGGAAAAGGGACAGGGGTAGGGAGGGGGAGGGGAAAGGGGTCAGTGGTGAGAGGGAGGGGAGGGGAAAGGGGTCAGTGGTGAGAGGGAGAGGGGAAAGGGGACAGGGGTAGGGAGGGGGAGGGGAAAGGGGTCAGTGGTGAGAGGGAGAGGGGAAAGGGGACAGGGGTAGGGAGGGGAGGGGAAAGGGGTCAGTGGTGAGAGGGAGGGGAGGGGACAGGGGTAGGGAGGGGGAGGGGAAAGGGGTCAGTGGTGAGAGGGAGGGGAGGGGACAGGGGTAGGGAGGGGGAGGGGAAAGGGGTCAGTGGTGAGAGGGAGGGGAGGGGAAAAGGGACAGGGGTAGGGAGGGGGAGGGGAAAGGGGGTAGGGAGGGGGAGGGGAAAGGGGGTAGGGAGTTCTAGACTCCTCTACTACATGATGTGTTTCTGGTCACTCCTTTTTTTATTGCTATTTTGGTGGCCTGGTTCTGTGGCCTGTAGTCAACAAACCACACAGCGTTAAATTGAACTGAACTGAACATTCCTACACTATGGTTTGAAGTTTTATGAGTTTTTCACTTGTTTTTTGCCCTTCGCAGAATTTGTTATTTTTGTGCGTGTTGGGTGTTTGTTTCGTGGCTGTCTGTGGGAAGGCGAATCTCAGGGTTGTATACTATCTACACTGATGATAAACCTACTTTGGATCTTCAGAGGAAACATCCACTCTGTCTAGGTTTTTCAATATTCAATAGGTTTCAATGTGATCTCCCCTTATTTTTCTAAACTCCAGCAAATACGGGTACAGAGCCAAACACTCCGATGTTAACCCTTACATTCCTGTAATCACTCTTGTGAACCTCCTCTGGAACCTCTCCAACGCCAACACATCTTTTCTTAGACACAAGGTCCAAAACTGCTCACGATACTCCAAATGTGGTCTGACCGATGCCTTAAACATCCTGAGCATCTTTAGCACACAACACTGCCTCAGGCTCTCCAGTTCCAACTTTAATTATTCATCAGAGAACAAAATTGCAGATGCCAGATGCTAAAAATATTTTGCAGGTGTGGAGACCGACACAGACACCATTTCAGTTTGGTGACCTTTCATCAGGAGCCAGTGAAACATTAACCCTGTTTCTCTCTCCACAGACACTGTCTGACCTGCTGAGTACTGAGTTAACCTTTTTCTTAATTTTAGATTAAGATCCGAAATGTAACAGGTCTTCACTGTTACATTGCACATTGCTCCAGGCTGGTTATGTCAGGGCCAAAGCTGAGTTAGGTCCGGGGCTGGGAAGGATCAGCATATCATCAAAGAGTGCTGGTTGCAGGTGGAAGCAAGACAAGAAACCTGACGTGTGAAGAAAATGCTTGAGAAAGGACTTCAATCTGGAAAAGTACGAGGTGATTCGCTTTGGAAGGGCAAGCTTGAAGGCAGAGTACAAGTTTAACAGCAGAGCTCTTACAAAGCGGAGGATCAGAAGGATTTTGGGATTCACATCCACAGACCCCTCAAGGTTGCCGTGCAAGTTGATAGGTGTTTTAGATGACGTACGGTGTGCCAGGCTTCATTTGGACTGGATTCAGGAGCCATGAGGTAGTATTGCAGCAGTGTGAAACCCTGCTTAGACCACACTTGGAGTATCATGTTCAGTTCTGCTCACTTCATTACGGGAAGGATGTGGACATTTTAGAGAGGGTGCAGAGGAGATTAACCAGGATGCTGCCTGGATTAGAGCATGTCTTATGAAGATAGGTTGAGTGAGCTGGGGCTCTTCTCTTTGGAGTGAAGGAAGATGAGAGGTGACCTGATAGAGGTGCACTAGATAAGATACATAGGTAGAGTAGACAGCCAAAAAGTTTTTCTGAGGGTAGAAATGCCTCATATCGGGGGTGTAACTTTAAAGTGATTGGAGGAGCATTTAGGGAGGATATTGGAGGAAGTTGTTTTATTAAACAGGGAGTATGTGGAACACCTGCCGGGAGTAGCACACACGCACAGCTGGAGTATCTGTAAATTATTTACAACAAATCTTGCACCAGTAAAAGAACCTCAGACACTGATCGGTAGTCTGTAAAACCATTTAATTGTAAATCAGTAATGTCAGCCTCTGCTGCCATGCCTTGCCCGTGTGTCATTCAGAGGCGGAGAGCGGAGGCCAGGAAGGGTCACTCTGCAGCTCCTGGTGTAGTTTCCTGTGCCTCGGCGGCGAGGCAGACGGACGGTACACACGGCTCAGCCAGTCCCACAGGCGGTGGTTGTTGGTCACCATCTCCTACAACAGACCAGACCATCCTCAGTAGGAAGCTTGCCCTTTGAGAGGGGTCATCCACAGTCCCCCGTCCAGAGAGAGCGAGGCTGGATTGGGGAAAGCGGACGGTGGGTGGGGGGGGGGAGAGAGGAGCAAACTGGGGAACAGGAATAGAGAAAGAGAGAGCAGAGAGTGGGAGAGGGGGACAGAGAACAGACTATGGAAGAAAGATTAGAACAGACTATGGAAGAAAGATTAGAACAGGGGTTGCCAACCTGGGGTCCACAGACCCCTTGTTTAATTTTATAGGTCCATGGCATAAAAAAGGTTGGGAATCCCTGGATTAGTGAAAGGGGAATTCACGTGAGAGAAGTGTGGGGGGACACAGACTGGAGAACTGGTAATAGAGAAGCGGATGGGCATCAACTATGGAATAGTGCGAAGCAGGGGAGATTGACAAGGGAACAAGGAATATAGGGAGAGGGGAACAAACTTGGGAAAGGAATAGAGATGAGGGATTGGAGGGAGTCCCTCTGGGGAAGGGTGGGAGGGAATAGACTGAGGAATGGAATAAAGAGAAAGAAGTATGGGCCAAACTGTGAACAGAATGGAGGGGGAGGGGACAGGGGGCATAGAGAGCGATTATCGATTGGCGAATGGCATAGAAAGAGGGGATAAAGGATAGACTAGGCAATGGTAGGGTAGGGAACAGTCTGGGGAACAGTAAGGTAGGGTAGGGGACAGACTGTGGAATGGTAGGGTAGAGTAGGGGGGGACTGTGGAATGGTAGGGTAGTGGAGGAAGGGACTGTGGAATGGTAGGGTAAGGGAGGGGAGGGACTGTGGAATGGTAGGGTGACTGTGGAATGGTAGGGTAGGGGAGGGGAGGGACTGTGGAATGGTAGGGTAAGGTAGGGAGAGACTGTGGAATGGTAGGGTAGGGTAAGGGAGGGACTGTGGAATGGTAGGGTGACTGTGGAATGGTAGGGTAGGGGAGGGGAGGGACTGTGGAATGGTAGGGTAAGGTAGGGAGAGTGTGGAATGGTAGGGTAGGGTAAGGGAGGGACTGTGGAATGGTGGGGTAGGGTAAGGGAGGGACCGTGGAATGGTGGGGTAGGGGAGGGACTGTGGAATGGTAGTGCAAGGGAGGGGAGGGACTGTGGAATGGTAGGGTAGGGGAGGGAGGGACTGTGGAATGGTAGGGTAGGGTAAGGGAGGGACTGTGGAATGGTAGGGTAGGGAGGGACTGTGGAATGGTAGGGTAGGGTAGGGGAGGGACTGTGGAATGGTAGGGTAAGGTAGGCACTGTGGAATGGTAGGGGAGGGACTGTGGAATGGTAGGGTAGGGGAGGGACTGTGGAATGGTGGGGTAGGGGAGGGGAGGGACTGTGAAATGGTAGGGTAGGGAAGGGACTGTGGAATGGTGGGGTAGGGTAGGGAGGGACTGTGAAATGGTAGGGTAGGGGAGGGACTGTGGAATGGTGGGGTAGGGTAGGGAGGGACTGTGAAATGGTAGGGTAGGGAGGGACTGTGGAATGGTAGGGTAGGGGAGGGACTGTGGAATGGTAGGGTAGGGAGGGACTGTGGAATGGTAGGGGAGGGACTGTGGAATGGTAGGGTAAGGTAGGGAGGGACTGTAGAATGGTAGGGTAGGGGAGGGACTGTGGAATGGTGGTGTAGGGGAGGGACTGGAATGGTAGGGTAGGGGAGGGACTGGAATTGTAGGGTAGGGGAGGGACTGTGGAATCGTAGTGTAGGGGAGGGACTGTGGAATGGTGGTGTAGGGTAGGGAGGGACTGTGGAATGGTGGTGTAGGGTAGGGAGGGACTGTGAAATGGTAGGATAGGGGAGGGACTGTGGAATGGTGGGGTCGGGGAGGGGAGGGACTGTGGAATGGTAGGGTAAGGTAGGGAGAGACTGTGGAATGGTAGGGTAGGGTAAGGGAGGGACTGTGGAATGGTGGGGTAGGGTAAGGGAGGGACTGTGGAATGGTGGGGTAGGGTAAGGGAGGGACTGTGAAATGGTAGTGCAAGGGAGGGGAGGGACTGTGGAATGGTAGGGTAGGGTAAGGGAGGGACTGTGGAATGGTGGGGTAGGGTAAGGGAGGGACTGTGGAATGGTGGGGTAGGGTAAAGGAGGGACTGTGGAATGGTAGTGCAAGGGAGGGGAGGGACTGTGGAATGGTGGGGTAGGGTAGGGAGGGACTGTGGAATGGTAGGGAGGGACTGTGGAATGGTAGGGTAGGGTAGGGGAGGGACTGTGGAATGGTAGGGTAAGGTAGGGAGGGACTGTGGAATGGTAGGGTAGGGGAGGGACTGTGGAATGGTAGGGTAGGGGAGGGACTGTGGAATGGTGGGGTAGGGTAAGGGAGGGACTGTGGAATGGTGGGGTAGGGAGGGACTGTGGAATGGTAGGGTAGGGTAGGGGAGGGACTGTGGAATTGTAGGGTAAGGTAGGCACTGTGGAATGGTAGGGGAGGGACTGTGGAATGGTAGGGTAAGGTAGGGAGGGACTGTGAAATGGTAGGGTAGGGGAGGGACTGTGGAATGGTGGGGTAGGGGAGGGAGGGACTGTGGAATGGTAGGGTAGGGAAGGGACTGTGGAATGGTAGGGAGGGACTGTGGAATGGTAGGGTAGGGTAGGGGAGGGACTGTGGAATGGTGGGGTAGGATAGGAAGGGACTGTGAAATGGTAGGGTAGGGAAGGGACTGTGGAATGGTGTGGTAGGGTAGGGAGGGACTGTGGAATGGTAGGGTAGGATAGGGGAGGGACTGTGGAATGGTAGGGTAAGGTAGGGAGGGACTGTGGAATGGTGGTGTAGGGTAGGGAGGGACTGTGAAATGGTAGGGTAGGGGAGGGACTGTGGAATGGTGGGGTAGGGTAGGGAGGGACTGTGAAATGGTAGGGTAGGGGAGGGACTGTGGAATGGTGGTGTAGGGTAGGGAGGGACTGTGAAATGGTAGGGTAGGGAAGGGACTGTGGAATGGTGGGGTAGGGTAGGGAGGGACTGTGGAATGGTAGGGTAGGGAGGGACTGTGGAATGGTAGGGAGGGACTGTGGAATGGTAGGGTAGGGTAGGGGAGGGACTGTGGAATGGTAGGGTAAGGTAGGCACTGTGGAATGGTAGGGGAGGGACTGTGGAATGGTAGGGTAAGGTAGGGAGGGACTGTGGAATGGTAGGGTAGGGGAGGGACTGTGGAATGGTAGTGTAGGGGAGGGACTGGAATGGTAGGGTAGGGGAGGGACTGTGGAATCATAGTGTAGGGGAGGGACTGTGGAATGGTGGTGTAGGGTAGGGGAAGGACTGTGGAATGGTGGGGTAGGGGAGGGGAGGGACTGTGGAATGGTAGGGTAGGGTAAGGGAGGGACTGTGGAATGGTGGGGTAGGGTAAGGGAGGGACTGGAATGGTGGGGTAGGGTAAGGGAGGGACTGTGGAATGGTGGGGTAGGGGAGGGACTGTGGAATGGTAGTGCAAGGGAGGGGAGGGACTGTGGAATGGTAGGGTAGGGGAGGGAGGGACTGTGGAATGGTAGGGTAGGGTAAGGGAGGGACTGTGGAATGGTAGGGTAGGGAGGGACTGTGGAATGGTAGGGTAGGGTAGGGGAGGGACTGTGGAATGGTAGGGTAAGGTAGGCACTGTGGAATGGTAGGGGAGGGACTGTGGAATGGTAGGGTAAGGTAGGGAGGGACTGTGGAATGGTAGGGTAGGGGAGGGACTGTGGAATGGTGGTGTAGGGTAGGGAGGGACTGTGGAATGGTGGGGTAGGGGAGGGACTGTGGAATGGTGGTGTAGGGTAGGGAGGGACTGTGAAATGGTAGGGTAGGGAAGGGACTGTGGAATGGTGGGGTAGGGTAGGGAGGGACTGTGGAATGGTAGGGTAGGGAGGGACTGTGGAATGGTAGGGAGGGACTGTGGAATGGTAGGGTAGGGTAGGGGAGGGACTGTGGAATGGTAGGGTAAGGTAGGCACTGTGGAATGGTAGGGGAGGGACTGTGGAATGGTAGGGTAAGGTAGGGAGGGACTGTGGAATGGTAGGGTAGGGGAGGGACTGTGGAATGGTAGTGTAGGGGAGGGACTGGAATGGTAGGGTAGGGGAGGGACTGTGGAATCATAGTGTAGGGGAGGGACTGTGGAATGGTGGTGTAGGGTAGGGGAAGGACTGTGGAATGGTGGGGTAGGGGAGGGGAGGGACTGTGGAATGGTAGGGTAGGGTAAGGGAGGGACTGTGGAATGGTGGGGTAGGGTAAGGGAGGGACTGGAATGGTGGGGTAGGGTAAGGGAGGGACTGTGGAATGGTGGGGTAGGGGAGGGACTGTGGAATGGTAGTGCAAGGGAGGGGAGGGACTGTGGAATGGTAGGGTAGGGGAGGGAGGGACTGTGGAATGGTAGGGTAGGGTAAGGGAGGGACTGTGGAATGGTAGGGTAGGGAGGGACTGTGGAATGGTAGGGTAGGGTAGGGGAGGGACTGTGGAATGGTAGGGTAAGGTAGGCACTGTGGAATGGTAGGGGAGGGACTGTGGAATGGTAGGGTAAGGTAGGGAGGGACTGTGGAATGGTAGGGTAGGGGAGGGACTGTGGAATGGTGGTGTAGGGTAGGGAGGGACTGTGGAATGGTGGGGTAGGGGAGGGACTGTGAAATGGTAGGGTAGGGAAGGGACTGTGGAATGGTGGGGTAGGGTAGGGAGGGACTGTGAAATGGTAGTGTAGGGGAGGGACTGTGGAATGGTTGGGTACGGAACAGGCTGTGGAATTGGGGGATTGTGGAGCAGATAATGTAACTTGTGGAGAACACAACAGAGATCTCTGTGGAGTTGGCGGAGGCGTGCTGCTCTATAATGTAGGAATGTATGGCCCTACCCTCACATGTAAACGGCAATTCTGTGTTACCTCCAGGAGGACGGACAATACGAAATGAGCAATGACCATGAGCAAGATGTAGATTCTCCAGATGTAGGGTACGCACACAAACTGGGAGAGAGATAGAGAGAGAGCAATTAGCAAAGGCCTCAGGCCTAGACCCGACTGTAGGTCAGAGCACCGCCCTTCACACACCAACTCCACCTACTCCCGGGTCTGTGCAGAGTCCACAGTGCCCCCCACCTCCCTGTGGTTCCTACGGACACGGGACACGGGATTACTGGGCCAGAATGGTTGCCACCTTACAAAAGAAGCAATTAGACACAGACAGAAAATACTGTCTGTTCTGACCAGCAAATCTCCTTTTCTAACTCTTGGGCCATGTCCCTCTGAACCTTGTCGGCCTGTAATTCCCTCAACCACTCTCTCTGGGAGCTGGTTCCTAACATCTACTACCTGCTGTGTTAAAAAAAATTGTCCCTCAGGTGCTTATTAAATCTTTCACTTCTAACCTTATAAGTATGCCCTCAAATACTCTCCCTCAGTACCGGCTGTCCCTCAGTGGCACCCCTCCCACATTGTGACCCTCCCTCAGTACCACCCTCCCATATTGTGACCCTCCCTCAGTACCACCCTCCCACAGTGTGACCCTCCCTCAGTAACACCCTCCCACAGTGTGACCCTCCCTCAGTACCGCCTCTCCCACAGTGTGACCCTCCCTCAGTAACACCACTCCCACAGTGTGACCCTCCCTCAGTAACACCACTCCCACAGTGTGACCCTCCCTCAGTACCACCCTCCCACATTGTGACCCTCCCTCAGTACCACCCTCCCACAGTGTGACCCTCCCTCAGTACCACCCATATTGTGACCCTCCCTCAGTACCACCCTCCCACAGTGTGACCCTCCCTCAGTGGCACCCCTCCCATATTGTGACCCTCCCTCAGTACCACCCTCCCACTGTGGCACCCCTCCCACAGTGTGACCCTCCCTAAGTAACACCACTCCCACAGTGTGACCCTCCCTCAGTACCACCCTCCCACATTGTGACCCTCCCTCAGTACCACCCTCCCACAGTGTGACCCTCCCTCAGTACCACCCTCCCATATTGTGACCCTCCCTCAGTACCACCCTCCCACAGAGTGACCCTCCCTCAGTACCGCCCCTCCCACAGTGTGACCCTCCCTCAGTAACACCACTCCCACAGTGTGACCATCCCTCAGTGGCACCCCTCCCACAGTGTGACCCTCCCTCAGTAACACCACTCCCACAGTGTGACTCTCCCTCAGTAACACCACTCCCACACTGTGACCCTCCCTCAGTACCACCCCTCCCACAGTGTGACCATCCCTCAGTACCACCCCTCCCACAATGTGACCCTCCCTCAGTACCACCCCTCCCACAGTGTGACCCTCCCTCAGTAACACCACTCCCACAGTGTGACTCTCCCTCAGTAACACCACTCCCACACTGTGACCCTCCCTCAGTACCACCCTCCCACAGTGTGACTCTCCCTCAGTACCACCCTCCCTCAGTGTGACCCTCCCTCGGTACCACCCCCACAGTGTGACCTTCCCTCAGTACCACCCCCCACAGTGTGACCCTCCCTCAGTACCACCCCCCACAGTGTGACCCTCCCTCAGTACCACCCCTCACACAGTGTGACCATCCCTCAGTACCACCCCTCCCACAACGTGACCCTCCCTCAGTACCACCCCTCCCTCAGTAACACCCCTCCCACAGTGTGACCCTCCCTCAGTACCACCCCTCCCACAGTGTGACCATCCCTCAGTACCACCCCTCCCACAACGTGACCCTCCCTCAGTACCACCCCTCCCACAGTGTGACCATCCCTCAGTACCACCCCTCCCACAGTGTGACCCTCCCTCAGTGGCACCCCTCCCACAGAAACCCTCCCTCAGTACCACCCCCCCACAGTGTGACTCTCCCTCAGTACCACCCTCCCACAGTGTGACCCTCCCTCAGTACCACCCCTCCCATAGTGTGACCCTCCCTCAGTACCACCCCTCCCACAGTGTGACCCTCCCTCAGTAACACCCCCCACAGTGTGACCCTCCCTCAGTACCACCCCCCACAGTGTGACCCTCCCTCAGTACCACCCCTCACACAGTGTGACCATCCCTCAGTACCACCCCTCCCACAACGTGACCCTCCCTCAGTACCACCCCTCCCTCAGTAACACCCCTCCCACAGTGTGACCCTCCCTCAGTACCACCCCTCCCACAGTGTGACCATCCCTCAGTACCACCCCTCCCACAACGTGACCCTCCCTCAGTACCACCCCTCCCACAGTGTGACCATCCCTCAGTACCACCCCTCCCACAGTGTGACCCTCCCTCAGTGGCACCCCTCCCACAGAAACCCTCCCTCAGTACCACCCCCCCACAGTGTGACTCTCCCTCAGTACCACCCTCCCACAGTGTGACCCTCCCTCAGTACCACCCCTCCCACAGTGTGACCCTCCCTCAGTGGCACCCCTCCCACAGAAACCCTCCCTCAGTACCACCCCCCCACAGTGTGACTCTCCCTCAGTACCACCCTCCCACAGTGTGACCCTCCCTCAGTACCACCCCTCCCATAGTGTGACCCTCCCTCAGTACCACCCCTCCCACAGTGTGACCATCCCTCAGTACCACCCCTCCCACAACGTGACCCTCCCTCAGTACCACCCCTCCCACAGTGTGACCATCCCTCAGTACCACCCCTCCCACAGTGTGACCCTCCCTCAGTGGCACCCCTCCCACAGAAACCCTCCCTCAGTACCACCCCCCCACAGTGTGACTCTCCCTCAGTACCACCCTCCCACAGTGTGACCCTCCCTCAGTACCACCCCTCCCATAGCGTGACCCTCCCTCAGTACCACCCCTCCCACAGTGTGACCCTCCCTCAGTAACACCCTCCCACAATGAGACCCTCCCTCAGTACCGCCCCCCACAGTGTGACCCTCCCTCAGTACCACCCCTCCCATAGTGTGACACTCCCTCGGTACCACCCTCCCACAGTGTGACTCTCCCTCAGTACCACCCCTCCCACAATGAGACCCTCCCTCAGTACCACCCCTCCCACAGTGTGACCATCCCTCAGTACCACCCCTCCCACAGTGTGACCTTCCCTCAGTACCACCCCTCCCACAGTGAAACCCTCCCTCAGTACCACCCCCCCACAGTGTGACTCTCCCTCAGTACCACCCCTCCCACAGTGTGACCCTCCCTCAGTACCACCCACAGTGTGACCCTCCCTCAGTACCACCCCTCCCACAATGAGACCCTCCCTCAGTACCACCCCTCCCACAGTGTGACCCTCCCTCA
Source organism: Hypanus sabinus (assembly GCF_030144855.1). Lineage (NCBI taxonomy): Eukaryota > Metazoa > Chordata > Chondrichthyes > Myliobatiformes > Dasyatidae > Hypanus > Hypanus sabinus. The sequence continues at coordinate 98,182,033 of NC_082712.1, read as the reverse complement.
GTACCACCCCTCCCACAGTGTGACCCTCCCTCGGTACCCGCCCCTCACTGCCCCGTATTTTATGGTGATCATAAGCTTGACCTTTGGTTCAGCAGTATCTATTTCCTCCAAGGAACCCGAAATTTCAGAGATTACCTCAAAAAACGAGTCGAGGCTCCTACTGGGAAAGAGCATCAGGAAGAGGGTGAAAAGGTAAAGGGTGATAAGAACAGCCAGGAACAAATCTGTGGAGGAGATCAAAGCGGAGTCACCCTGTGCTTCTCACACTGCGGACATCTACACAGGAACCTACCGACACAGACAGGAAGGCCGCCCTGAGGTGAGACCACGCTTGGAATATTGTATGCAATTCCGGTCACCTCATTATGAGGAAGGCTGTGGAAGCATTAGAGAGGGTGTAGAGATGCTGCCTGGATTAGAGAGCAAGCTGGGGCTTTTCTCTTTGGAGTAAAGGAGGTTGAGAGGTGCCTCGATGGAGGTGTATAAATGGCACAGAGTGGACAGCCAGTGTCTTCTTCTGCAGGGCAGAAATGGCAAATACCGGGGGGCATAATTTTAAGAAGATTGCAGGAAGTTACAGAGGGGATGTCAGAAGTAGGTGTTTTCACACACACAGTGCAGGTGCATGGAACTGCCACTGGTGGTGATAAGAGGACGGTAAATGAGGGGCATTTAATGGACTGTTAGATAGATACACGGTTGGGAAAAAATGGAGGAGGGAAGGTATATTGACTCTGGAGTGGGGTCAAAGGTTAGCACACAATGAGGGCTGTTCGACATGTGCAGTTCTATGTTCTATAATCAGGGGTGACCTTACAGAAAGATTGAGAGTAAAGTGGGATGGTTCCCTGGACCAGTGCATTGAGGACAATCATTATCCTAGACTGGGTGTTGTGTAACGAACTGGTCAATTTGCTGTGTGGGGGCGTCCTCAGGGTAGAGTGAGGAAAAGAGGAGGGAAGGAAGAAGGATGGGAGGAGAAGGAATGGGGAGCAAAGGGAGTTTTCCTGACTGTGGGAGTGGGAAAGTGGGGTTCATTAACACAGGGTGTTTGGAAATCTGACAAACCCAACCAGTGGATCTACACAAGGAATAGCTTGTCCAGTAATTCGACTGAAACCGGCGGTTCTCATTGAAACCTCCCGAATAATGAAAGGCCATGGAGAGGATGTTTCCAGTTGTGGAAAAGCCTAGGACCAGAGGGCACAGCCTCAGAAGTTCCTTTAGAACAGAGATGAGAAGGAATTTCTCATCTCTGAGCCAGAGGGTGGGGAATCTTTGAAATCCACTGCCACAGACGGCTGCAGAAGCCAAGCCATTGGGTATATTTAAATCGGAGGTTGATAAATTCTTGACTAGTGAGGGCGTCAATGGTTATAGAGAGAAGGCAGGAGAATGGGATTGAGAAGGAAACTAAATCAGCCATGATGGAATGAGATAGCAGACTCGATGGGCTGAATGGCCTAATTCTGCTGGTATTTCTAATGGAGAAGCAGTGGAGTGCCCGAACGGCCCCTGACCCAGGAGGCACTCACAGTTGGTGGAAATGGGCTTGCGGAAGGGTTTGCCGATGGAGAAGACGAAGGCGATGGTGATGTACTGAAAAACAGACACGAAGAAAATGGTGGTGTTGATGTAGTTGCTGATTTTCCACTGAAGGCTGAAGTAAACCCCACTGCTGTTGTGTCTCTGTGGGGCTGGAGCTCCATAAAATGTATCATTGGACACACAGGCCCTGTCGGAACATTGAAGGTTAGCTTTGTCACTTATAAATCAAAACGAACAGTGACAAACACAAGGAATCCTGCAGACAATGGAAATCCAAAGCAAGAAACTCAAAATGCTAGAGGAACTCAGCAGGTCAGGCAGCGTCTGTGGAAAACAGTGAGCAGTCAATGTCCGGGCCGAGACCCTTCTTCAGGACTGAGAAGGAAGGGGGAAGATGCCAGAATTAAAAAGGTGGAGGAGGGAGGAGACTATTTGGAAGGTGATCGGTGAAGCCAGGTGGGTGGGAAAGTTCAAGAGCTGGAGAAGAAAGAATCTGACAAGAGGAAGGGAAGGAGGAGGGGACTCGGGGGAGGTAGTAGGCAGGGAAGAAGAGGGGAAAGGTCGGAGTGGGAAATAGAGGAAGGGGCGTACCAGAAGGAGAAATCAATATCAGGGTTGGAGGGTATCCACATGAAATACAAGGTGTTGCTCCCCCACCCTGAGGATAGCCTCATCTTGGCACAAGAAGAGGCCGTGGATCAACACATTGGAATGGGAATGGGAATTAAGATATCTGGCCAGAGGGAAGTCCCACTTGTGACGGATGGAGCAGAGGTGCTAGAGATTTACAACGGGTCTCACCAACGTGGAGGAGGCTGCATCAGCAGCACCGGGTGCAATAGACGACCCTGGCAGATTCACAGGTGAAATGTCGCCTCACCTGGAAGGACTGTTTGGGGCTTAAATGGAGGTGAGGGCAGAGGTGTAGGGGCAGGTTTAGCATTTAGGCTGCTTGTGGGGATAAGTGCCTGAGGGAGATCAGTGAGGAGGGAAGAATGGGCAAGGGGGTAAACCCTGTCGAAAGTGAAGGGGAAGGAGGTAAGATTATGGTCAGTAGTATGATCTCTTCAGAGATGGCAGAAGTTGCAGAGGATAATGCGTTGGATGCAGAGGCTAATGGGGTGGTAGGTAAGGACGAGAGGGTATTACAATGGGGTGAGCGTGGATGTCCAGGAAATGGAAGCGATGCGAGTGAGGGCAGCTCAATAGTAGTGGGAGGGAAACCATGATCTTTCAAGGAGGACATCTCTGATGTCTGGAATGGAAATCCATGTCCTGGGAACAGCTGCAGCAGAAGTAAAGGAACCGAGAAAGGGGACCAGCGTTTTGACAGGAGATGGGGTGGGAGGAGGTATAGTCGGGATAACTATGTGAATCAGAAAGTTTACAAAAGATGATGGAGACAGAGAGATTGAGAAAGGGGGGGAGGTGTCAGAGATGGACCAAGTGAATCTAATGGCAGGGTGGAAGTTAGAGTTGATAAAATTGACGAGCTCAGCGTGGGCGCATGGAGCAGCGCCAATGCAATTGTCAATATAGCGGAGGAAGAGTTCGGGAGTATAACTGGGAAAGGCTTTGAACATAGACTGTTCCACATAGCCAATGAAGAGGCAGGTATAACTGAGACCATGGCTACTCCTCGAGTTTGGAGAACGTTTTGCGTCAGTGACTAACCTAGTCCAAGGATGATGCAGGGAGCAGTCTACAATTGCTGCCAAACCTTTAGAACCAGCACAGGATGCCCACTAACTCACTAACCAAACCTGTGCATCTTTTGCCAGATCAAGGCAGCAGCTACCAGGACCTTCAAAGGACAAGGGAGACTATTAATTGAGATTGCTAAGTCATGAAATTAATTCTTCCTCTTCCTCTCCCCTCCATTTAGTTTTCCCTCATTCTGGTAGTCCTCTCACCCCTTCTCCTCTCCACTCTCATGTTCTCCCCTGTCCCGCCCATCTCCTCCTCAAATGTCTTTCTCCAGTCCTGCACAACAGTTTCAGCCCAAAACCTTGGCCATTTACTCTTTTCCATAGCTGCTGCCTGGCCTGCTGAGTAACTCCAGCATTTTGTGTGTGTTTTACACACACTCACACACAGATACACACACACACATGCGCACAGAGATACACACACGTAGACACACTCACTCACACACACACACGCACAGATACACACACACACACACACACACAGACACACACACATAGGCACAGATATACACACACATGTGTGCGCACAGAGATACACACACGTAGACACAGACAGGCACACTCACACACATAGGCACAGACACACACACACATGCACACACAGAGATACACACACGTAGACACAGACAGGCACACTCACACACATAGGCACAGACACACACACACATGCACACACAGAGATACACACACGTAGACACAGACAGGTACACTCACACACACAGACGCAGACACGCACTCTCAGCCACGTACTGTGCTCCCTGCTCCCAGGAGTTATACCAAGGCTGGACCTGGACGAGCTGGAAGCCCGTCAGCTGGAAAGCGGTGCAGATTCCAATGTGCATCAGGACGGACACGAGGATCTGTGGTGATACGAGGCTGGCGTTGGGACGCTGTGGAACCAGATGCTCGTAAGCCTGGTTTCTGCTCACTGAGGGCAGAAGGGAAGACCAGGTGAGAATGTGTCCAGGCCCAAGGCCAATCATCCCATCACATCCCTGCCTGAGCTAGCCCACCTCAGGACCAGCAGCCCCTTTCCTTCGTTAACCCCCTCCCCGGCCCTCACTGTGACCTTTATCTTTCTGCCCCTAATTTTGCCTTTGAATATAGCATTTGACATATTCTACTGTAAACAGATACTTAGAAAGGGGAAGTACATGAGGAACGAATAGACAGCCATGCCTCCAGCTATCAATGAGGTCTGGAATCATCAAGCAGAGCCCCTCACTGTCCCCCCCCCCACCAGGAGTTCCTCACTAATGACACAGGGCTCTCTGAGTGGGGCCAATGCAGGGTCACTCCATCTGCCTCCTCCCCACCAGAGCTACCCCAGCCTGACAATGATCTGTGCTGGGATCTGAGGGCAGGTTGGCCCAGGAGCCGGGTGACCTGCACTGGGATATCCAGCTTTTTTAACAAAAATACATTGATTATAAATTCAAACCACTGTGGTAGTATTGTACAATCACATTACCAACAGAACCAAACAAACTCATCCCCCAAACTCATCCAGTAAAGCATTTATCCCCTGTGGGGTCCGATGGGCCTACGTTACCCGTGGACACAGCGTCTTCCTTTTCCACAGCAACCTGGGCACGGACATACCCCCGAACACTGCTGGGCAGTCAGCCCGGGCAGAGCCCTCCGCTGCCCATCTCCAGGACCCAGGAGCTGGCTAACTAGAACATCCTCCTCCCTCCATGTTCCCCTCAGTACTGGATGACCAAACATGAAGAGGGTGAGGCTAAAATTTAGCCAGAAGGCAATCAGCAGCCCCTTCAGACAGGTGAATAGGGGCTGCAGCCTCACACACTACATGTGGAAGTGTGAGTTGGCAGGCAGGGGGCGGGGGATAATGCCAAGAGGCGTGGAAGATACAGGCAAGACTGCGGTGGGACTTACTCGAGATGGCGATGGCACTCGTGATGAAGAGATCCTCGTACAAGAATTCCCAGTTACCCAGGTTACTGGAGATCTGAGAGTGAGGAGTTACATCAACTGATCTGCCCCAAATCCACCCCCATCAGAAAAACAAACCGATTCCACCTGCCCCACCCGCTGACCAGCGGACACCAAGCAAAACGCGGACAGTTCTGACCTCCCACTTTAGTAAAGCCCCATGATGGGCTCAGGCCCACTGTGGGAGGGACCTTTCTGAGAGAGGGTCACACAGTGGGGGTGGTACTGAGGGAGGGACACACTGTGGGAGGGGCCTTTCTGAGGGAGGGTCACACTGTGGGAGAGTCACACAGTGGGGGTGGTACTGAGGGAGGGTCACACTGTGGGGGGTGGTACTGAGGGAGGGACACACTGTGGGGGGGTGGTACCGAGGGAGGGTCACACTGAGGGAGGGTGGTACTGAGGGAGGGTCACACTATGGGAGGGGTGGTACTGAGGGAGGGTCACACTGTGGGAGGGGCCTTTCTGAGGGAGGGTCACACTGTGGGAGGGGTGGTACTGAGGGAGGGTCACTGTGGGAGGGGCCTTTCTGAGGGAGGGTCACACTGTGGGAGGGTGGTACTGAGGGAGGGTCACACTGTGGGAGGGGTGGTACTGAGGGAGCATCACACTGTGGGAGGGTGGTACTGAGGGAGGGTCACACTGTGGGAGGGGCCTTTCTGAGGGAGGGTCACACTGTGGGTGGTACAGAGGGAAGGTCACACTGTGGGAGGGGCCTTTCTGAGGGAGGGTCACACTGTGGGAGGGGTGGTACTGAGGGAGGGTCACACTGTGGGTGGTACCGAGGGAAGGTCACACTGTGGGAGGGGCCTTTCTGAGGGAGGGTCACAATGTGGGAGGGGTGGTACTGAGGGAGGGTCACACTGTGGGAGGGGTGGTACTGAGGGAAGGTCACACTGTGGGAGGGGCCTTTCTGAGGGAGGGTCACACTGTGGGAGGGGCCTTTCTGAGGGAGGGTCACACTGTGGGTGGTACCGAGGGAAGGTCACACTGTGGGAGGGGCCTTTCTGAGGGAGGGTCACACTGTGGGAGGGGTGGTACTGAGGGAGGGTCACACTGTGGGAGGGGTGGTACCGAGGGAGGGTCACACTGAGGGAGGGTGGTACTGAGGGAGGGTCACACTGTGGGAGGGGTGGTACTGAGGGAGGGTCACACTGTGGGAGGGGCCTTTCTGAGGGAGGGTCACACTGTGGGAGGGGTGGTACTGAGGGAGGGTCACTGTGGGAGGGGTGGTACTGAGGGAGGGTCACTGTGGGAGGGGCCTTTCTGAGGGAGGGTCACACTGTGGGAGGGTGGTACTGAGGGAGGGTCACACTGTGGGAGGGGTGGTACTGAGGGAGGGTCACTGTGGGAGGGGCCTTTCTGAGGGAGGGTCACACTGTGGGAGGGGTGGTACTGAGGGAGGGTCACACTGTGGGTGGAACCGAAGGAAGGTCACACTGTGGGAGGGGCCTTTCTGAGGGAGGGTCACACTGTGGGAGGGGTGGTACTGAGGGAGGGTCACACTGTGGGTGGTACCGAGGGAAGGTCACACTGTGGGAGGGGCCTTTCTGAGGGAGGGTCACACTGTGGGAGGGGCCTTTCTGAGGGAGAGTCACACTGAGGGAGGGGTGGTACTGAGGGAGGGTCACACTGTGGGAGGGGCCTTTCTGAGCGAGGGTCACACAGTGGGGGGGTGGTACTGAGGGTCACACTGTGGGAGGGGTGGTACTGAGGGAGGGTCACACTGTGGGAGGGGTGGTACCAAGGGAGGGTCACACTGTGGGAGGGTCTCACTGTGGGAGGAGTGGTACTGAGGGAGGGTCTCACTGTGGGAGGGTCTCACTGTGGGAGGGGTGGTACTGAGGGAGGGTCACACTGAGGGAGGGTCTCACTGTGGGAGGGGTGGTACTGAGGGAGGGTCACACTGAGGGAGGGTCTCACTGTGGGAGGGTCACACTGTGGGAGGGGTGGTACTGAGGAAGGGTCACACTGAGGGTCACACTGTGGGAGGGGCCTTTCTGAGGGAGGGTCACACTGAGGGAGGTTCTCACTGTGGGATGGTCACACTGTGGGAGGGGTGGTACTGAGGGAGGGTGACACTGAGGGAGGGTCACACTGTGGGAGGGGCCTTTCTGAGGGAGGGTCACACTGTGGGAGGGGTGGTACTGAGGGAGAGTCACACTGTGGGAGGGGCGGTACTGAGGGAGGGACACACTATGGGGGGGTGGTACCGAGGGAGGGTCACACTGTGGGACTGTACTGAGGGAGGGTCACTCTGTGGGAGGGGTGGTACCGAGGGAGGGTCACACTGTGGGAGGGGAGGTACTGAGGGAGAGTCACACTGTGGGAGGGGTGCCACTGAGGGAGAGTCACACTGTGGGAGGGGTGGTACTGAGGGAGGGTCACACTGTGGGAGGGGTGCCACTGAGGGAGAGTCACACTGTGGGAGGGGTGGTACCGAGGGAGGGTCACACTGTGGGAGTGGTGGTACTGAGGGAGGGTCACACTGTGGGAGGGGTGGTACCAAGGGAGGGTCACACTGTGGGAGGGTCTCACTGTGGGAGGGGTGGTACTGAGGGAGGGTCACACTGTGGGAGGGTCTCACTGTGAGAGGGGTGGTACCGAGGGAGGGTCTCACTGTGGGAGGGGTGGTACTGAGGGAGGGTCACACTGAGGGGTGGTACTGAGGGAGAGTCACACTGAGGGAGGGGTGGTACTGAGGGAGAGTCATACTGTGGGAGGGGTGCCACTGAGGGAGGGTCACACTGAGGGAGGGTCTCACTGTGGGAGGGGTGGTACCGAGGGAGGGTCACAATGTGGGGGGTGGTACTGAGGGAGAGGTACACTGTCGGGGGGGGGGTGGTACTGAGGGAGGGTCACACTGTGGGAGGGGTGGTACCGAGGGAGGGTCACAATGTGGGGGGTGGTACTGAGGGGGAGGTACACTGTGGGGGGGGGTGGTACTGAGGGAGGGTCACACTGTGGGGGGGTGGTACCGAGGGAGGGTCTCACTGTGGGAGGGGAGGTACTGAGGGAGGGTCACACTGGGAGGGGTAGTACTGAGGGAGGGTCTCACTGTGGGAGGGGTGGTACTGAGGGAGGGTCTCACTGTGGGAGGGGAGGTACTGAGGGAGGGTCACACTGGGAGGGGTAGTACTGAGGGAGGGTCTCACTGTGGGAGGATGGTACTGAGGGAGTGTCACTGTGGGAGGGTCACACTGTGGGGGGGGGTGGTATTGAGGGATGGGGAAGAATTATTGCCAATTTACCATGTTCCACTGTATCAAACCCAACCCAATGCTACACTGTTGGCATGGGATCTACTTGTGCAGCACTTCTCGCAGTCCGGCCCACACCTGACTTGGGGAGACACCCTCGGCTGAACAGAGGGCTAGGGTTCTCCCGTCTCCCTCCGCCTGACCACTTAGGCCACAGACTGACTGAGGGTGTGGCCATCCCATGGTCACTGCAGCTCCTGGACACAAACACTTCACCCACTGACCAGGGGAGAGCAGACGGTCAGCGCAGGGCGTCTTCCCCAACATACTCACTCACCCAGGCAGTGTCCGGATGCATGGACCCCGGTTACTCACATAGTACAGGATAAGCACACTGACGTACTGGATCATACTGTAGAGGGCCATGTACTTGAAGGCACAGAAAGAGGTCACGAGAGCAGCACGGCCTTCCCTGTAATCAGAGTAATCACTGGCTGGTGGCTCACTCACACACTCCCAGGGTCAGACACAGAGTGACCCTCCCTCCACACCGTCCCATCACACACTCCCGGGGTCAGACACAGAGTGACCTTCCCTCCACACTGTCCCATCACACACTCCCGGGGTCAGACACAGAGTGAATCTCCCTCCACACCGTCCCATCACACACTCCCGGGGTCAGACACAGAGTGAATCTCCCTCCACACCGTCCCATCACACACTCCCGGGGTCAGACACAGAGTGAATCACCCTCCACACTGTCCCATCTCACAATTCCGGGGTCAGACACAGAGTGAATCTCCCTCCACACTGTCCCATCACGCACTCCCGGGGTCAGATACAGAGTGAATCTCCCTCCACACTGTCCCATCACACACTCCCGGGGTCAGACACAGAGTGAATCTCCCTCCACACCGTCCCATCACACAATCCCGGGGTCAGACACAGAGTGAATCTCCCTCCACACCGTCCCATCACACACTCCCAGGGTCAGACACAGAGTGACTCTCCCTCACACCGTCCCATCACACACTCCCACGGTCAGACACAGAGTGAAGCTCCCTCCACACTGTCCCATCACACAACTCCAGGGTCAGACACAGAGTGAAACACCCTCTACACCGTCCCATCACACACTTCCGGGGTCAGACACAGAGTGAAACTCCGTCCACACCGTCCCATCACACACTCCCGGGGTCAGACACAGAGTGAATCTCCCTCCACACTGTCCCATCACACACTCCCGGAGTCAGACACAGAGTGAAGCTCCCTCCACACTGTCCCATCACACACTCCCGGGGTCAGACACAGAGTGAAGCTCCCTCCACACCGTCCCATCACACACCCCTGGGGTCAGACACAGAGTGACCCTCCCTCCACACCGTCCCATCACACACTCCCGGAGTCAGACACAGAGTGAAGCTCCCTCCACACCGTCCCATCACACACCCCTGGGGTCAGACACAGAGTGACCCTCCCTCCACACCGTCCCATCACACACTCCCGGGGTCAGACACAGAGTGAAGCTCCCTCCACACCGTCCCATCACACACTCCCGGAGTCAGACACAGAGTGAAGCTCCCTCCACACCGTCCCATCACACACTCCCGGGGTCAGACACAGAGTGAAGCTCCCTCCACACCGTCCCATCACACACTCCCGGGGTCAGACACAGAGTGAAGCTCCCTCCACACCGTCCCATCACACACTCCCGGGGTCAGACACAGAGTGAATCTCCCTCCACACTGTCCCATCACACACTCCCGGGGTCAGACACAGAGCAAAACTCCCTCACTGCCCTGTCACACAGCCCCTGGGTAACTGTGGCCCATCAGTGAGGCCAATCCTCTGTTATCCCCCTCTGGGTCTGAAAAAACAAGAATGCAACCCGCAGTCCAGGGTATTTGGTCCTTCCTTTGTATGCAAAGTGGCATCGAGCCCTGCCCACCCGGATCACTCCCAGCACCTCAGAGGCTGCTGGTGTTGAAGTTTCCTCTGCTTACTTTATCAGGATAGGCACACATTCGATCGTGGGCAGCTTGGAGGTGAACGGGGAGGCCACAGATGCCTCCAGCTGGGACAGCGATATTCCCACGTGGGCTGTCTTCAGCGCCTGTGGAGAACCAGAAGGTTTAACATAGAGGGAAAGATCTGGACTTTGAGCAATCCCCGTCCCCCAAATTCTACATGTCTGGTGATGCTGTGTCCCGTGGACTTGCAACGAAGTTCAAAGTAAATTTATTATCAAAGTACGTATTAGTCACGATATACAACCCTGAGATTCATTGTCTAGTGGGCATTTACAGCAATGAAAAGCAGTATGATAGAATTTTTGATAAGCTACGCACAAAGACGGATAAATAACCAATGCATAAAAACAAAGATACCGAGTACAGAGGAACACACACAAAACGCAGGAGGAATATCCTGGCCCGAAGCTTCAGCTGTTGATTTCTCTCTGTAGACACTGCCCGACCTGCTGAGTTCCTCCAGCATTTTGTGTGTTGCTCTGGATTTCCAGCATCTGCAGTTTCCCTTGTGTCACTGAGAACATGAGTTGTAAAGAGTCCTCGATAGTGACCCTGTAGGGGAGAGAATCCTAGAGTGGTGGTGAGTGAAGCTGTCAGGAGCCTGGGGCTTTAGGGTAGGATATCGGGAACAGCTTTTGACCCCATACCTAAGAAAGGATATGTTGGCATTGGGAGAGGGCCCAGGGGAGATTCATGAGAATGATCCCAGGAATGAAAGGGTTAACATAAGAAGGGGTTAAATGGCTCTGACCCGATACTCACTGTAGTTTAGAGGCATACGAACATTGTAAGGACTCAATAGAGTGGACATGGAGAGGATTGTGTGGGAAGAGTCTAGTTCACAGGGCACAGCCTCAGAATAAAGGGTGTCACCTTAGAACAGAAATGAGGAGGAATTCCTTTACCCAAAGGGTGGTGAATCTGTGGAATTCATTGCCACAGATGGCTGTGAAGGCCAAGTACAGACCCGATGGGCCAAATAGCCTCATTGTGCTCTATATCTTGTGGTCTAGTGGACTTAAAAATAGTGCTCTCTCTTTGCACTACTGATTTATTTTGAATATATATTTCTTATTGTAATCTATAGTATATTTTATGGTTTATACTGTCCTGCTGTAGTAAACAGCAAATTTCATGATGATAATAAACCGGATTCTGGTTCTCCTATAGATCCACTACCTTAATGTACAGACCAGCACAGGCCCTGCAGCCCACAAGGATGTGCTAACCCTTTTTCCAAGATCAATCAATCTAACCCTTCCCTCTCACACAGCCCTTCATTTTTCTTTTAACCACGTGCCAATCTAAGGGTTTCTGAAATGGCCCTAAAGTACCTCCTCTGGACCCTCTCCCAATGGCAGCCCCTGGCCGGGTGCTCCAGGCACCCACCACTCTTGTGTAAAAAAAACATCCCCCCATACTTTCCTCCAATCACCAGCAAATTATGTCCTCTTGTACTAGCCATTGTCACCCTGGGAAAAGTCTCGGCTGATCGCTCTTATATCTTGTACACTTCTACAAAGTCTTCTTCCATCTCCTTCGCTCCAGAGAGAAAAGTCCTAGCTGGCTCATTCCCTAATTCAGGTAGCATCCTGGCAAATCCCCTCTGCATCCATATCCTTCCCATAACGAGGTAACCGGAACTCCAAGTTTGATTGAACCAGGGTTTTACAGAGCTGCAGCATTACCTCACAGCTCTTGAACATAATCCACTGACTAATGGTGGCCAACATATCTTCTTAACCAAACTATCAACTTGTGCAGCAACCTTGAGGGACCTGTGGACCTGAAGCTCAGGATCTCTCTGTTCTTCCAAAGTGAGTAACCTCACACTTTTACAACTGAACTCCATAGGGAATGGTCTGTCTGGGTGGCAGGCAGGCTCCTTATGACAATAGTAAGCCAACATCAGATAAAAATGTTTCAATGATTATGATGTAACATTCCCCAGGGTGTGGGCGGGATTTGAACTCATGACTGCAGTGGTTCAGCCTATCTGAAGCCCCTTGGGGAGTTTATGTCGGTAGCTTAGGCCTGAATTCATCCCCTTTTCAAGGCCAAAGCCATCGGTAGAGTGGGAGAGGCTGATGCTTTCATGGTGGAAGTGCTGGGGTGGAGGGGAGGGAGGGCAAGAGGGAAATAAACTCACCCCACAGTCATTGGCCCCGTCTCCGCACATACCCACGACGTAGCTGTGCTGACAGGAAGCAGAGCAAAGGATTAGCGGTCAGTGACCAAGCACACCATTACCTGGAATGTCGAGTCTAGAGGTCGAGGCCTGAAGGCCAGAGGTTGGAGGCCTGATTTCTGCGAGTCCAGGCCAGGGAAGAAAGGTTGGAGCCTGAGAGTTTGGGGCCACGGACTGGAGACCCAGAGGCAGCCTGTCCTGGTGTTGTGTGGGTGGGTGGGAAAGGGGCAAGGGGCTAGAGATCCAGAGGCAGCCCTGACTCATCGCAGGTTGTGTTCATTGTTAATGCAAACGATGCCACCCTGTATGTTTTCATGTGACAGACAAATCTTACCTTACTCCCCACAAGTCCTGATATCCCGTACATCATTGGGCATAAATTCCTCCAACTCCTATGGGACATTTCCACCAAGCACACCTTTCATGCCCCCTCCGATTTCCATAGGGATCACTCTCCAAGTGACTCCCAACACCCCTACGAGCTGGAAAAGTGCTCTACCTGCCACTTTGCCTCCCCCCTCACCACCATTCAGGACCCAATCACTACAGTGCAGAAAAACAATGATCAAATGGTATTAAAATCTTGTAAAAACTATCTGATTGTTTCTGTGACGTGTATTTGACATGCTGTGTCTGTGACGTTCATCTGACACTCTCTGCCTGTGACGTTTATCTCACTCTGTCTGTGAAATTTATCTAAAACTCTGTGTCTGTGACATTTATAACACTGTCTGTGGTCCTGACATGACACTGTCTGTGACGTTCATCTGACAATCTCTGTCTGTGACATTTATCTCACTCTGTCTGTGAAATTTATCTAAAACTCTGTGTCAGTGACATTTATAACACTGTCTGTGGTCCTGACATGACACTGTCTGTGACGTTCATCTGACAATCTCTGTCTGTGATGTTTATCTCACTCTGTCTGTGTAATTTATCTAAAGCTCTGTCTCTGTGTCTGTGACATTTATCTGACACTCTCTGTCTGTGACATTTATCTGACACTCTCTGCCTGTGACGTTTATCTGACAAAAGGCCACTTTCCCCACTCTACGACACTGACGTCTGTCCAAAATGACGGCTCTCTACCCCTGTAACCCCGTGCCCTCGTTGTAGACTCTCCCAATGGTGAAAACGCCTGTGAGGGGAAGGCTCTGCACTGTAGTGACTAGCATAATGCTTTACAGCATCAGCAATCCGGGTTCAACCCCTCTCGCTGTCTGTGAGGAGTTTGTACCTTCTCCCTGTGACCGTGTGGGTTTCTTCCGGGTGCTCTGGTTTCCTCCCACAGTCTGAAGACAGATGGTTACGGTTTTGTGTGGCGGTGTGGAGCAACGCCTCTACCAAATGAGGTGCAAGGCACTCCTGCCCTCCGCCAGCCTGCAAGTCACCTTGGGCGAGGTATCGGACCTGCTTACCCCCGATCAGGGGCACGTGAAGCTGGTGCAGATCACAAGTCCAGGCTGACTGTCTCTGGAGCGTGGTGATAATGCCTGGGGTCACCTGTCTCGTGAAGACACCGCCCAGAGAGTGGCAATGGCAAGCCACTTCTGCAGAAAGCTTTGCTCAGAGCAGTGGTGGTGATGGAGAGACCGTGGCACACAACAAAGGCAAATACAATACACAGGCACAGGAACAGTGTGACCCTTGCGGGCTGCCCCCGGCACATCCTCCGACTTTGCTGCCACAAACAAGGCATTTCACTGCAGGTTTTTATGTTTCGATGTCTATGTGACAAATAAAGCTTTTTAAAAAGCCATCTCCTTCTCAGGGTTTTCTGTGTCAGTCCTTCAGAAAGCCACCTTTTGCTTCTTGCCCTAACAGTAGCTGCCTTGGATAGAACACCTGAGCTCAGACCGTTGTAACGGAGGAGAGGGGAGGACACTGAAGAGCAGATGGTACATAGGGCAGGGTCCCGAGTTATAAATTCAGCGGCCTGGACTCAGGAGCGGATGGGGAGGGGCAGGGTGCAGGGTGACACGGAGCGCGCGGGGCAGGGGAAGAGAATAGCAGACTCACGCACTCGAGGCTTTGCAGAGATTTGATCAGCTTGGTCTTCATGTCAGGGGACATCCTTGCAAATACGGTCCCGTACAGAGTGACCTGTAAGATAAGGCATGGGGAGGTGAGTAGGAGAGAGAGAGAGAGAGCAAGAGTGAGTGAGGGGCAGTGTGAGAGAGCAAGCAAGGGCGGAGTTTGAGAAAGTGAGAGAGGAAGAGCACGAACAAGGCGGGAGGGAGAGAGGAAGATCGAGGGGGGAGGGAGAGAAGAAGATCGAGGGGGGAGGGAGAGAGGAAGATCGAGGGGGAGGGAGAGAGGAAGATCGAGGGGGAGGGAGAGAGGAAGATCGAGGGGAGGGAGAGAGGAAGATCGAGTGGGAGGGAGGGAGGAAGATCGAGGGGGAGGGAGGGAGGAAGATCGAGGGGGAGGGAGAGAGGAAGATCGAGGGGAGGGAGGGAGAAAGATCGAGGGGGAGGGAGGGAGAAAGATTGAGGGGAAGGAGGGAGGATGATTGAGGGGAGGGAGGGAGAAAGATTGAGGGGAAGGAGGGAGGATGATTGAGGGGAGGGAGGGAGAGAGGAAGATCGAGGGGGGAGGGAGAGAGGAAGATCGAGGGGGAGGGGGAGGGGAAGATCGAGGGGGAGGGAGAGAGGAAGATCGAGGGGGAGGGAGAGAGGAAGATCGAGTGAGAGAGGAAGAACGAGGGGGAGGGAGAGAGGAAGATCGAGTGAGAGGGAGAGAGGAAGATCGAGTGGGAGGGAGGGAGAAAGATCGAGGAGGGAGAGAGGAAGATCGAGGGTGAGGGAGAGAGGAAGATCGAGGGGGAGGGAGAGAGGAAGATCGAGGGGGAGGGAGGGAGGAAGATCGAGGGGGAGGGAGAGAGGAAGATCGAGGGGAGGGAGAGAGGAAGATCGAGTGGGAGGGAGGGAGGAAGATCGAGGGGGAGGGAGAGAGGAAGATCGAGGGGGAGGGAGAGAGGAAGATCGAGTGGGAGGGAGGGAGAAAGATCGAGGGGGAGGGAGGGAGAAAGATCGAGGGGGAGGGAGGGAGAAAGATCGAGGGGGAGGGAGGGAGAAAGATTGAGGGGAAGGAGGGAGGATGATTGAGGGGAGGGAGGGAGAAAGATTGAGGGGAAGGAGGGAGGATGATTGAGGGGAGGGAGGGAGAGAGGAAGATCGAGGGGGGAGGGAGAGAGGAAGATCGAGGGGGAGGGGGAGGGGAAGATCGAGGGGGAGGGAGAGAGGAAGATCGAGGGGGAGGGAGAGAGGAAGATCGAGTGAGAGAGGAAGAACGAGGGGGAGGGAGAGAGGAAGATCGAGTGAGAGGGAGAGAGGAAGATCGAGTGGGAGGGAGGGAGAAAGATCGAGGAGGGAGAGAGGAAGATCGAGGGTGAGGGAGAGAGGAAGATCGAGGGGGAGGGAGAGAGGAAGATCGAGGGGGAGAGAGAGAGGAAAATCGAGTGAGAGAGGAAGAACGAGGGGGAGGGAGAGAGGAAGATCGAGTGAGAGGGAGAGAGGAAGATCGAGTGGGAGGGAGGGAGAAAGATCGAGGGGAGGGAGGGAGAAAGATTGAGGGGAAGGAGGGAGAAAGATTGAGGGGAAGGAGGGAGGATGATTGTGGGGAGGGAGGGAGAGAGGAAGATCGAGGGGGGAGGGAGAGAGGAAGATCGAGTGGGAGGGAGGGAGAAAGATCGAGGGGGAGGGAGGGAGAAAGATTGAGGGGAAGGAGGGAGAAAGATTGAGGGGAAGGAGGGAGGATGATTGTGGGGAGGGAGGGAGAGAGGATCGAGGGGGGAGGGAGAGAGGAAGATCGAGGGGGAGGGGGAGGGGAAGATCGAGGGGGAGGGAGAGAGGAAGATCGAGGGGGGAGGGAGAGAGGAAGAATGGGGAGGGAGAGAGGAAGATCGAGTGAGAGGGAGAGAGGAAGATCGAGTGGGAGGGAGGGAGAAAGATCGAGGAGGGAGAGAGGAAGATCGAGGGGGAGGGAGAGAGGAAGATCGAGGGGGAGGGAGAGAGGAAGATCGAGGGGGAGGGAGAGAGGAAGATCGAGTGAGAGGGAGAGAAGAAGATTGAGTGGGAGGGAGGGAGAAAGATCGAGGGGAGGGAGAGAGGAAGATCGAGTGGGAGGGAGGGAGAAAGATCGAGGGGGAGGGAGGGAGAAAGATCGAGTGAGAGGGAGGGAGAAAGATCGAGGCGAGGGAGAGAGGAAGATCAAGTGGGAGGGAGGGAGAAAGATCGAGGGGGAGGGAGGGAGAAAGATTGAGGGGAAGGAGGGAGGATGATTGAGGGGAGGGAGGGAGAGAGGAAGATCGAGGGGGAAGGGAGAGAGGAAGATCGAGGGGGAGGGGGAGAGGAAGATCGAGGGGGAGGGAGAGAGGAAGATCGAGGGGGGAGGGAGAGAGGAAGATCGAGTGGGAGGGAGAAAGATCGAGGAGGGAGAGAGGAAGATCGAGGGGGAGGGAGAGAGGAAGATCGAGGGGGAGGGAGAGAGGAAGATCGAGTGAGAGAGGAAGAACGAGGGGGAGGGAGAGAGGAAGATCGAGTGAGAGGGAGAGAGGAAGATCGAGTGGGAGGGAGGGAGAAAGATCGAGGAGGGAGAGAGGAAGATCGAGGGGGTTGGGAGAGAGGAAGATCGAGGGGGAGGGAGAGAGGAAGATCGAGTGAGAGGGAGAGAGGAAGAACGAGGGGGAGGGAGAGAGGAAGATCGAGTGAGGGAGAGAGGAAGATCGAGTGGGAGGGAGGGAGAAAGATCGAGGGGGGAGAGGAAGATCGAGGGGAAGGGAGAGAGGAAGATCGAATGGGAGGGAGAGAGGAAGAACGAGGGGGAGGGAGAGAGGAAGATCGAGTGGGAGGGAGGGAGAAAGATCGAGGGGGAGAGAGGAAGATTGAGTGAGAGGGAGAGAGGAAGATCGAGTGGGAGGGAGGGAGAAAGATCAAGGAGGGAGAGAGGAAGATCGAGGGGGGAGGGAGAGAGGAAGAACGAGGGGGAGGGAGAGAGGAAGATCGAGTGAGAGGGAAAGAGGAAGATCGAGTGGGAGAGAGGAAGATCGAGGAGGGAGGGAGAGAGGAAGAACGAGGGGGAGGGAGAGAGGAAGATCGAGTGGGAGAGAGGAAGATCGAGGGATGAACATAAAAAGGAACAAACAAGGGAAGGAAGGGGGAAGTGAGAAGGGTTCATGACCTGAATCTACAGACATGGATAACGAGCTGTCCCCAAACAGAGACAGGACACACCTTGGGCAGCAACTCAGGGAACTGATCTTCGATCACGGCCAACGACGGCCCATCGATAACGAGATGGATCCTTGAGTTGTCTTCCTCCCGCTCATTGCCAGAGAGAGGGGCTTCCTGAACACCAGAAACATCCATTAACAGCCCTTCACCCAGATACCCCGTCCCATCATCCATTAACAGCCCTTCACCCAGATACCCCGTCCCATCATCCATTAACAGCCCTTCACCCAGATACCCCGTCCCATCATCCATTAACAGCCCTTCACCCAGATACCCCGTCCCATCATCCATTAACAGCCCTTCACCCAGATACCCCGTCCCATCATCCATTAACAGCCCTTCACCCAGATACCCCGTCCCATCATCCATTAACAGCCCTTCACCCAGATACCCCGTCCCATCATCCATTAACAGCCCTTCACCCAGATACCCCGTCCCATCATCCATTAACAGCCCTTCACCCAGATACCCCGTCCCATCATCCATTAACAGCCCTTCACCCAGATACCCCGTCCCATCATCCATTAACAGCCCTTCACCCAGATACCCCGTCCCATCATCCATTAACAGCCCTTCACCCAGATACCCCGTCCCATCATCCATTAACAGCCCTTCACCCAGATACCCCGTCCCATCATCCATTAACAGCCCTTCACCCAGATACCCCGTCCCATCATCCATTAACAGCCCTTCACCCAGATACCCCGTCCCATCATCCATTAACAGCCCTTCACCCAGATACCCCGTCCCATCATCCATTAACAGCCCTTCACCCAGATACCCCGTCCCATCATCCATTAACAGCCCTTCACCCAGATACCCCGTCCCATCATCCATTAACAGCCCTTCACCCAGATACCCCGTCCCATCATCCATTAACAGCCCTTCACCCAGATACCCCGTCCCATCATCTATTAACAGCCCTTCACCCAGATACCCCGTCCCATCATCTATTAACAGCCCTTCACCCAGATACCCCGTCCCATCATCTATTAACAGCCCTTCACCCAGGTACCCCGTCCCATCATCCATTAACAGCCCTTCACCCAGATACCCTATCCCATCACACAGACCCGGGGTCAGAAACTCCCTCCACACCGTCCTATCACACACTCCCGGGGTCAGACACAGAGTGAATCTCCCTCTACACTGTCCATCACACACTCCCGGGGTCAGACACAGAGTGAATCTCCCTCCACACCATCCCATCACACACTCCCGGGGTCAGACACAGAGTGACCCTCACTCCACACCGCCCCATCACACACTCCCGGGGTCAGACACAGAGTGAATCTCCCTCCACACCGTCCCATCACACACTCCCGGGGTCAGACACAGAGTGACCCTCCCTCCACACCGTCCCATCACACACTCCCGGGGTCAGACACAGAGTGAATCTCCCTCCACACTGTCCCATCACACACTCCTGGGGTCAGACACAGAGTGAATCTCCCTCTACACTGTCCATCACACACTCCCGGGGTCAGACACAGAGTGAATCTCCCTCCACACCATCCCATCACACACTCCCGGGGTCAGACACAGAGTGACCCTCACTCCACACCGCCCCATCACACACTCCCGGGGTCAGACACAGAGTGAATCTCCCTCCACACCGTCCCATCACACACTCCCGGGGTCAGACACAGAGTGACCCTCCCTCCACACCGTCCCATCACACACTCCCGGGGTCAGACACAGAGTGAATCTCCCTCCACACCGTCCCATCACACACTCCCGGGGTCAGACACAGAGTGAATCTCCCTCCACACCGTCCCATCACACACTCCCGGGGTCAGACACAGAGTGAATCTCCCTCCACACCGTCCCATCACACACTCCCGGGGTCAGACACAGAGTGAATCTCCCTCCACACCGTCCCATCACACACTCCCGGGGTCAGACACAGAGTGAATCTCCCTCCACACCGTCCCATCACACACTCCTTGGCCAAGGTAACACAGGTTGATATGGAATACAATTCTCTCCACACTGGTTTGAATTAGTGCCCTCTCAACAATCCAATACCATATTAAACAAGGGTTGGTATAAAGAGCCCAGGGTTATGTTGTCCAACCTGTCGGACTGGAGAGGGTCAAGCCCGCCTTTTAGAGGTGGGGGAACATTTGAAACTGGTGTCTAGACCCAACACACTCAGATAATCCTCTCGTCTCCACCCAAACTGTCCACCAACTCTGTCACCTCCTTGGAGTGTGACTCTGCCAAGTTTTAACCTGGGAGACAGAGAGTACCACTGAATGACTGGAGGGGGAATGGAGAAGATCTCCCTCCGCCCTGTCACAGCTATCTGTGGGAGCCTGCTGTACACACAGGGACTGGTTTTCCCTGTGAAAGGACTGTAGGGCCTGTCTGGGAGGTGAGGGTGGGGGAAGGGGAGACAATTCCTTGCGAATGGAAGGGAAAGGTGTCTTTCACAGGGTAGCTATGTTACAAAAAATCTTTAACCTGCTGTCCCAAGGCCATTCAGCCCACTGCAGGGCTGTGAGCCGTTCTGAGTCATACCTTTGTTTATTTTTTGGCAAACGGAGCAGAGTAATCCCTTCCTCCCTCCGAGCCGTGCCACCCATCAACCCCCTGATTTAATCCCAGCCTAATCACGGGGCAACTTACAATGTCCAATTAACCCACCAACAAGTCGATCTTCAGTCTGTGGGAGGAAACCCACGCAATCACGGGGAGAACGTACAAACTCAGCTCACCTGTACCGTAAACCACATTGCCACAGATGGCTGTGGAGGCCAAGTCACTGGGTATACTTAAATTTGAGGTTGATAGGTTCTTGATTAGTCAGGGTGTCAAATGTCTCGGGGAGAAGTTCAGAGAGTGGGGTTGAGAGGGAGAATGAATCAGCCATGAGCCATCAGACTCGATGGGCTGAATGGCCTGGTGCTATTCCTGTGTCTGGTGTGCTGCTTGACTCAGGGCTCTCACCTGTTCAGACTGCGGCTCCCTGACGCTGTTCCAGCTGACGGAGGCCCGGGAGGTGGCCGTGGGTGATTTTGCCTTCACTCGGATCACCTTCTCCGCATTCCCAATCATCCCAGACTCCCTGGCTGCCTGGACGGCGGTCAGTGTGCTGTCTCCTGGAGAAAGGGATCCGGATAAATCCTGATCAGCTGCTATCAGTTTATTGTTAGGTACAGTGAACAGCCGGTCTTGTGTACTGTTCATACAGATCAGATCATTACTAAGTACACTGAGGGGGAACAAGGTAAATCAATAAGAATGCACAGCCACAGAGACAGGGCACAGCAGGTAAACAATAAAGTGCAAAATCATAACAAGGTGGAGTATGAAGTCAAGAGTCCATCTTATTGTACAAGAGATCTGTCCAAGTGTCTGTTAACACTGGACAACTAACTTTTTCCTCAGAATTTTATTGATTATGATAGACTGTTTCAAGCTGAACGTAAATATAATTTTAGACTACCTGCATCACGTAGGAATTTGGAGAAACAAGAATATAATGCATTTAATTCCCTAACAGTGCAATAGTGCAACTAAGCTAAAAATGTTTAGTTGGTGATTTTCATTTGTACTCAGTGTCTGAGGCTTCTCGCTAAGTGTCCAACGATGATCAGCCAGCATTGATGGATTCCAGTTGCTCCGATGCCGTTTCTCCATGACGGCAAAGTCCTGGTGAAACTTTTCACCGTGCTCGTCACGGACAGCAGCAGGATTTGCAGGGAAGCTGTCTAACTGGGAATGCAGAAAATGAACCTTCAGTGACACGTTGCACCTCATGGTTTTCTATGCTTGAAGCAGGTTGTCAACCAGCTGCACGTGGTTTGGTGATCTGTCGTTGCCAAGAAAATTTTCAGCAACAGTCTTGAATGCCTTCCATGTGATTTTCTCCAGTCCCACTAGAGGTTTTTTGAATTGCCTGTCATTGATGACATATTTTGTTTGTAGACCAACAGAAGTGCCTTCCCTAATCTTGGCATCATTATTCTGAGTTGAATTATGATTTGAAACAACAAACATGGTGCGTGATAGGGGAATCTCAAGGTGATTTTCATTATCAGCAGTCCAAAATCCATAAGGTCACCCAAAGAGTTTTCAGGAAGACAAACCTTTGTTGTCCAGTGTAACAGTGGGATAGACACACTACAGTTTTGCAAAGCTCTAACCTGTTCTCCTCAGCCAGAGACAACGATTTGGAACTGGAATTAGATTACTATTATCACAAGCACTGAGTGAGATAGTGAAGCACCCCTCTTGCATTCTGGTCATGCAGATCAGATCAATACACCGTGCTCTGAGCTAGATCCAGGGAAAAGAGTAACTGGGCCCAGAACGAAGTGTAACAGCCGAGAAAGTGCAGCGCAGATGCTGGAATCCGGAGCCTCAAACAATCTGAAGATCGAGAGCATCTTTGGGGTGGGGGGGGGGGGAATCTCTCCACGGATGCAGATCGAACTGATCAATTCCTCCAGCGGGTGGTCTGTAACCGGGAGCAGGTCAGACAAGCAGAGAGCCGGTATGCATTCTAATGTTTGAAGGTGTCTGGAGTCTGAGGCTGTGAACTGTACACAGGGTATCCTGGAGGAACTCAGCCAGCCAGGCAGTATCTATAGAAAAGAGTAAACAGTCAATGTTTCGGGCCGAGACCCTTCTTCCAGACTGGGAAAAAAATCAGGAGTCAGAGTAAGAAGATGGTGGAAAGGAAGAAAGACAAGGTAGTAGGTGAAAGGGAGGAGCGAAGTAAAGAGCTGGTAAGTTGTTAACGCCCAAGGATCTAAACCTGCTGACTCTCTACGTCATCGATGGAGACTGTAGCATGTTCACCCTTCCCCAACACCCCGTCAGCCCCATACCTGTAACCATGACGAGCCGGATTTTGGCCTCGAGGAGCTCCCTGAAGACGGACGAGGTGACCTTCTTCAGCCGGTTTTCCAGGACCACCAGCCCAGCGAAGGTCATGTCTTGCTCCACAAATATCCTGAAAGACGGAGCAGAGCCATTGTCAGCCAGACTGGGATCACAACAAGGGAAGCCCAGCATAGAACGGACACACAGTCCTCGCACAGCCCCAGAGTACCGGAGCAGGGACAGCACAGCCAGGTGAGTCAAGGAATGGTCACTGGCACAGAGGAATTAAACTGGGAGGGGTGCAGGAACTATTCACTAGGATGTTACAACATATACTCAGGGGCCACTTTATCAGGTACGCCTGTACACTTGCTCGTAAATGCAAATACCCAATCAGCCAATCATGCGGCAGCAACTCAATGCGTAAAAGCATGCAGACATGGTCAAGAGGTTCAGTTGTTGTTCAGACCAAACATCAGAATGGGGAAGGAATGTGATCTCAGTGACTCAGACTGTGGAATGATTCTTGGTGCCAGATGGGTTGGTTTGAGTATCTCAGAAACTGCTGATCTGCTGGGATTTTCATGCACAACAGTCTCCAGAGTTTACAGAGAGTGGTGTGGGAAACAAAAACATCCAGTGAGAGTTAGTTCTGTGGGTGAAAAGGCCTTGTTAACGAGAGAGGTCAGAGGAGAATGACCTGACGGGTTCAAGCTGACAGGAAGGTGACAGTAACTCGAA
Source organism: Hypanus sabinus (assembly GCF_030144855.1). Lineage (NCBI taxonomy): Eukaryota > Metazoa > Chordata > Chondrichthyes > Myliobatiformes > Dasyatidae > Hypanus > Hypanus sabinus. The sequence continues at coordinate 98,158,594 of NC_082712.1, read as the reverse complement.
TAACCTCACATTACAACAGTGGTGTTCAGAAGAGCATCTCTGAACGCACAGCACGTCGAACATTGAAGTGGGGGGGGGGGTGCGACAGCAACAGGCCATGCACGTGCAGAAGTACAGGCAGTGGCCGCTTTATCCGATATCGCCTGTAGCGAGTAGGGTTGCCACCGACAGCAGAACAGTACAGCACAGTGCAGGCCCTTCGGCCCACAATGTTGTGCTGCTTCTATAACCTACTCCACAATCAATCTATCCTTCCCGCCCACGTAGCTCGATTTTTCTTTCATCCTCGTGTTGAACTAAGTCTCTTAAATGTTTTAAATGCCTCTACCACCATCCCTGGCAGAGCATTCCACCCCCCCACCCTGTAAAAAGAAATTACCTCGGACCTCCCCCTCACACTTTCCTCCAATTACTGTAAAATCATGTCCCCCATATCAGTCATTTCAGACCTTGCAATGTTTCTGGCTGTCCACTCTATCACCGTGTACATTTATGTTTGCTGCCTAAAGATTTATAAAGTGCTTCCTAGACTCGAGGGCTTGAGTTATGAGGAAAGGCTGGACAGGCTGGGACCACCTTCCCAGGGACCACAAGCAGGAGATTGAGGAGTGACTTTCTGGAGTTTATTAAGTCATGAGGGTTGTGGAGCAGGAGGATGGTCACAGACATTTTCCCCTGGGTAGAGCAGAGAGGGGACCTGAGGGGCAATGTTTTCACCCAGAGAGTGGCCCATATATGGAACAAGCTGCCAGAGGAAGTGGTGAAGCAAGGAAAATAACGGACACACACATACGTCTCTCTCTCTAACACACCTGTCTCTGAGTTCCTCATACAAACCCACCTGTCTCTCTCTGTCCTACACACACACACTCCTAAAGTCAAACACCCATCTGTCTCTCCCCCACACACACACGCACACAGAATCTGCCCTCCTCTCTTTCTCATTGTCTATAACCCTGCCAAACTGGGCTACTGTACTCCAGCCCTTGAACTCATTACTGCAGATCGGGAAGAAATGACAAAGCCGTGTGAGGTACCTTTCGCAAAGGTAAGGGAAGTAGTGACATCGGACACAGTACTGACACGTTATGATCCACGTCATCCAGTGAAGCTGGCCTGTGATTCCCCACTTTTTGTCACGTTCCATGTTCTGAGTGATGGAAGTGAACCCCCATAGCCTTTGCATCACGTTCCCTTAGCACTGCAGAGAAAAATTATGCACAGATTGACAGAGAGGCTCGAGTCTGGTTTGGAGTGTAAAATGTTTCAACCAGTACTTGTATGAGAGAGAGTTTACACTCATTACTGATCATTAACCACTAGTGTCCATTCTCAATCCACGAAGGGTTATTCCACCAACATCAGCAGCCATGGGCTCTGGTTCTTGGAGGACACAATTACAAGATTGATTTCAGGACAAGTAATCATGGAAATGCTGATGGATTTACTCTTGGAAAATGACATAGCTGAAAAATTTACAAAAAAGGACATTCATCTTGACATATTCTCCCTAATGCAAATTGAAAGTCTCCCTTTTACGGCAGAGATGATCCAAAGGGAGATCAGAAAAGAATCCACACTCTCTCAGGTCTCCACGGCAACCCAAAGTGGCTGGAATGTGCAACAGAAATCCCAGTTCCCTCAGCTTTACCAACACCAGGATGAACTTGCCCTTGACAGGGGCTGCCTTATCTGGGCTCTGGCAATTGTTGTACGGTCCAAGCTGAGAGCTAAAGCTGGTCGTCCAGCCATGGTGAAAATGAGTGTTAGTTGTAAGCTTTTCTCTGGTGGCCTGGGAGAGATGAGAAGATTGTGCAGCTTACCACGCACTGTGTGGGAGGTGCAGAAATTACCAAGAGCAGTGCCTCTCCATCACTGGGACTGGCCTGCCCTCAAGAAGGAGCGAGATAGATATCTGATGGATAGGGGAATCAAGGGATATGGGGACAAGGCAGGAACCGGGTATTGATAGCAGATGATCAGCCATGATCTCAGAATGGCGGTGCAGGCTCGAAGGGCCGAATGGTCTACTTCTGCACCTATTGTCTATTGCCCTGACAGAGGACTCAAGTGGATTTTGCCACACCATTCGTGGGCACAAATTTCTTGAAGGCAGTGGACTACAAGGAGGCCAGAAGTGTTGCCGATAGCCTCCACTACAGCCTCGTACCACACACACATCAAATGAAGAATTTCTCAGAACAGCCCGATCCCTGAAAGACAACTCAGATTCCTGGGGCACATCATGCGGAAAGATGAACTGGTACTCTCTGGAAAGTTGGAGAGGGGGCAAGTCTAGAGGAAGACCTTGACTTAAGTACATCAAAAGCCTAGTCAGGAAATGGAAGTCATCCAAAGAACGAGGGATAGATCTGTATGGAAAACCATGGTCAGCAACGTCCGCATCAGGTATGGTACCTAGACAGGCAGCCTGGCAGAATGTTGATGTGTTCAGAAGCCTCTTCTCAAGGACTGGTGTCCAGAACACTTAGTCAGTGACAATGGAGCACAGTTTGTTGTGGAACAGGTTTAGTCATTGCTGAAAACAAATGGAAAAAGACACATTTTATCTGCACCATACCACCCGGCTACAGATGACTCGGCGGAAAGGTTCGTCCAGAGTCTAACGAACGCACTGTGAGCAATGTCAGCGGAACACTGAGACTGTCGTGCCAAGGGTTAAGGGCCATTTGCAGATCCAATTGGAATAAGCGGTGCACACTTTATCGCTAAGTTACGACACGTGGTGCTCGCCTGAGCCCATTTAACTGCAGTGCCCTGTTCCAACTGGTCCATGCATCATTCGTGACCCAACCTGCAGTGAGCCCAAATGCAAGAGCTCGTTCTTTTATACTTCTCTGCACCCCTCCCTTTGTGCAGGTCGCCCCTGCACATGACCACTGCCTCGGGCGGTAGGTCTGCAGAGAGAGACGATAGCGGGGTCACCCAGCACCCGGCTCATCCTTCCCCCACGCATCACACGTTTGATGCCAACAATTGTTCCCTGTGCTCTGGCCGACATCCTAGGACACTGAATGAGAAGCTGGCCATTTTCCTCCTCGCACATCACAATGGCACAGCCTCCACAAGCAGCAACTCACCAGCTCTGCTCTGCAGTTCTCTCTGGTTTTCGTGCTTGCAAACCCCGTCTCAGAGGGAGTACGCAGAACAGAGCCAATTACTGGAGAAGAACGTCAGCTCCTACAACCAGCGTGGAGGAGGTCCCAGTACCTGAGATTGTTTCACAGCCACAGGTCTCACCTGCCAGCTCAGTGACTCCCGCTTGTCAAGGAAGACATGATCCCACAACAGTCAGAGATCCTCAGAAGCAATGAAATCTTTAGGCCTGACTGGGACAGTGAGAAAGCTTACTGTGCTGTGGATGTCTGTATAGTATAGGATATGGTGAATACGTGTTTATGTATGCACATATATATTTGTATAATATAGTGTACATTGAATGTATGTAAGCGTTCATATACAGTATGCACTGTAATTGAGTTGCATTCTCTATTGAGCTGGAGTTCAGAGCTAAGCAGGAAGGAATGTTGTGTATTTAATATGCGGGTAATATTGTAAATGTATTGTTTGATTAAGCATTGTTGTTTACATAATTCATTGTGGTTTACCATCACTTCACTATGTTTACGTCGGCACTACATTCAAAGCAGGATTCCCGACCTGTGTTATGCCTCGGCCGATGCCATTAGGAAATGGTCCACGGACCCCAGGTTGGGAACTTCCGGTTTTATGATTGGGCTCCATAACATTTATCTATCTATCTATCTCTCTCTCTCACACTCACTCTCTCACACACACACTCTCACACTCACACATACTCGCTCACACTCTCTCTCACACACACTCTCTCACTCACACACACACTCACCACCCGTTACTCCCTGCGCCCCGCGCTCACCTCTTTACACTTTTGATGTCAGCTTCCTGGAGAGAGTTGGTGAAATTGCGGAAGGCCAGGCCGATAACCTGGTAACCGCGCTGCGTGAAACTCTCCATCACCGCCTGGAAATCATCCGGAACTGCTCCAGGAAACGGGAATGAGTTACCATGGAAATCGGTACAGGGAACGGCCAATGGGGAGGGCACAGGAGGGGAAAGGGTTAATGAAAGGGCAAAATAATGGAGAGAGCATAGGGGAGGGAGGGAAGGTGGGGAGAAGTGAGGGGGGAGGGAGATGGAGGGCAGGGAGAGGAGAAACGGAAGGCAGAGGGATGGAATGGGGAAGAGGCAGGGAGGGGGAGATGGGAGGGCGGGGAGAGGAGGCAGGGAAGGCGAGGGATGGGTTGGGGGAGAGGATGGAGGAAACAGGGAAGACAGTCTGATAGACAGGACCAGTGCTGACATCCTATGGACCCGCTCTCACCCATCCTCATGTCCGACCTCCACTCCCGCCCCCACCCCAAGCTCCAGCGCCCTGAGAAGGGAGGGGAGGCACTGGGTTATCCAGCCCGTGTATTTCCATCTTCCTGGGGTGATGGGTCATTGATTCTGCTGGCGTTTAACTGAGATAGTGGGGTGTAGACGGGACGCTGGTTTTCGCGACGTGTCCACAGCTCTCAGCGCTTTCTCACGGTCACGGGGAGGCCACCCGAGCTGTGACGCAGCCAGGGAGGGGATTCACTGAGGGTTGGTGGGGACCAGCTGAATTTCTTTAACCTCCGGAAGAAGTAGTAAGCGTTCTTGGCCACGACTCGGACAGGCTAGCGGTGACGTTCTCCGCTGGGAACAGGAAGCTCTCGTTGATGTAGGAAGGATCTGGGCACCGCCCTCCGCCGCTGAAATCGGTGACCAGACCCTCAGATGGGACAGTGAAATGCTGGTGTGTGGACGCTTGTCGATCATTAGGCAGTGCATTGGGGTAGAACGAGATAAAACATTGTGAAAGGTGTGGGAACAGTACGGGCAGTAATACCTGAAGGCAGATGTGCCGATAACAACGGGGTAGCACCTGTCCTTAAGCATGTTTGTGCACTTGTTTCTTCTGGGATGGGTAAGAAGAGAGACTATCCCGGGTGGGGAGGGGTCTTTCATTCCGGACTGAGTCCGTGGAGGGGAGGCTGGTTTCCTGGGAGTGCGAACCTCAGGCACGGAAAAATTAGACGCGGAAGGATGTTTATGCGGCACTGGGTAGAGAGCCGGGTTCAGTTCTCAACTCCGCCGCTGTCTGTATGTGGGATTCATTGTGAAGACATTTTAACCCCTGAGGAGGCCAGTGTTAGGGGCGGGGCGGGTAACTGCAATTAATCCCTTCCGTTGCCCAGCAGGGTCTCCACCAGCCCCAGGGACGGTACCCGAGTCCGGGGAGCACAGATTCACCACCGTCTCCGGGGCTCCCTTGCAATAGGCCACCAGCCGCTGGTGGTCCAGGTCCTTGGCGATGACGGTCATCCGCTGCAGAGACGAGGAGAAGGGGAACTGGCGAAGAATCCCGATGCCTGAGCGGAAACGGCAGATCTGCAGTGGGCGGGGGGGAGTGGGGTGAGGGGGTAAGGGGAGGAAGGAGGGGAGAGGGGGTAAGGGGAGGTGAAGGGGAGAGAGTTAGGCAGGGAATCAGGAAATAACGGGGAGGAAAGAAGGAAGTGAGAGGGAGGAGAGGTTAGGAAGATGATGAGGAGAGAACTCGGCCAAGGGGAGAGGGGACAAAGGGTCAACAAAGATGGGGAGGGGAAGCCTGACTTGCAGCTGTGGAGGAGAGACCGAGACGGCGGAGGTGGGGGTATCGATAGACGGGGAGAGGGCTGCTGCAACGAGACGAGTGTGAACGGGGTGGACTGGTCCAGTCATCGGTCGGGGTAGTGGGCCCACACTCACCAGCCGAGTGGAGCTGTCCTTGGGCTGGGGCAGCCGGGTGGGCCTGACGACGAGCAGCGGCTGGGGTGGGTCTGGTCGTCCTGAGACCATCTCCTCCAGGATCTGCAGGCAGAATGGATCCCCCCCCCAAGTGAGGCCAATACATTGATGCCATTGGGGGCCCACCCGGCGGATGAGGGAAGATCACTTTACCCAACCCTGGGACCACAACCCCTTCCCATCCCGTCAGTAACCCTCCCACCCTCTTCCCCCTAGGACCCCACCTCATCACTCAAGATTCCCCCTCCACCCTCCAATTCTCCTCCCTCCCCTACAACCCCTTCACTCCCCCTCCACAGGATCCAGCCACCCCAGGACTCCTCACCACCCTTCCCACACCCCCTCCAAAGCAGGGAGCTCCTCTTCACTGTCCCTACTGCAGTGGGGAGCTCCAACGTGGGGAAGTCCTCATCACTACCCCGCCCTTTGCTGGGCCAGGACTGACTCAGGGTGGGGTGGGGGGGGGGATGCTGTACTCACCCAGTTGGTGGCCCGGAAGAGGGCGAGATCGAGGGGCTCTCCCTGTAGGGAGCTGTGGGACGAGGTGAGGGTCAGTGAGTGACAGGTCGCCATGGCAGCCAAAACCTCCTCCTCCTCCTTCAGCGCCTGTGCCGTCAGCTCGCTGTCGCTGTACAGGAAGCTGTCAATCAGAGTGGGGGACTGTCAGGCGACGGGGGTAGTTTGGGGAAAATCCATGGAGAGGGAGGTTGTCTGGAACTGTAGGCTGGGGAAGGTCCTGTTCCAATTGGGCCTATCGACTGGCAAAGGGGGACTCGAGGGTGTTTACACATAGGGGGTGTGCTGGGGTTGTAGGGGCCACAGGGATCCATTTGTGGCTAGGCCAGACAGGACAGTGGGGTCTAGGGAACAAGGGGTCCGCATGTAAGGGGTGGGTTGGACCGGCAGGGCATCTGCCTGTATGGGGTGGGTTTTAAAAGAGGGGTTCCCACTCTCGAGGGCATGAGGTGAACAGTCGGAAGTGTCTCCCAGGAACAACGTTTACCCATCGACTCACCTCTTATTTTTAGCCGGGACGACGGTGTACAGATTCATCCCACTCTCCGTCAGGGTCCCTGTCTGCAGCAGCCAAAGTACAGAGTTAAATCCCGATACCCCACCCGAGAGGGGCAGCTGGGAAAACACCAGAACGGGAGGGGCGGCACCGAGAGGTGGTCCCCTTGTGGGAGGGGTGGCGCTGAGGGATGGTCTCCTTGTGGGAGGGGTGGCGCTGAGGGATGGTCCCCTTGTGGGAGGGGTGGCGCTGAGGGAGGGACCCCTTGTGGGAGGGATGGCGCTGAGGGAGGGTACCCTTGTGGGAGGGGCGGCACCGAGAGGTGGTCCCCTTGTGGGAGGGGTGGCGCTGAGGGAGGGTCCCCTTGTGGGAGGAGTGGCGCTGAGGGATGGTCCCCTTGTGGGAGGGGTGGCGCTGAGGGAGGGTCCCCTTGTGGGAGGGGTGGCGCTGAGGGAGGGTCCCCTTGTGGGAGGGCTGGCGCTGAGGGAGGGTACCCTTGTGGGAGGAGTGGCGCCGAGGGATGGTCCCCTTGTGGGAGGGGTGGCGCTGAGGGAGGGTCCCCTTGTGGGAGGGCTGGCGCTGAGGGAGGGTACCCTTGTGGGAGGAGTGGCGCTGAGGGATGGTCCCCTTGTGGGAGGGGTGGCGCTGAGGGTCCCCTTGTGGGAGGGGTGGCGCTGAGGGAGGGTCCCCTTGTGGGAGGGCTGGCGCTGAGGGAGGGTCCCCTTGTGGGAGGGCTGGCGCTGAGGGAGGGTTCCCTTGTGGGAGGGCTGGCGCTGAGGGAGGGTACCCTTGTGGGAGGGCTGGCGCTGAGGGAGGGTTCCCCTGTGGGAGGGGTGGCGCTGAGGGAGGGTCCCCTTGTGGGAGGGGTGGCGCTGAGGGAGGGTCCCCTTGTGGGAGGGCTGGCGCTGAGGGTACCCTTGTGGGAGGGGTGGCGCTGAGGGAGGGTCCCCTTGTGGGAGTGGCGCTGAGGGATGGTCCCCTTGTGGGAGGGGTGGCGCTGAGGGAGGGTCCCTTTGTGGGAGGGGTGGCGCTGAGGGAGGGTCCCCTTGTGGGAGTGGCGCTGAGGGATGGTCCCCTTGTGGGAGGGGTGGCGCTGAGGGAGGGTCCCCTTGTGGGAGGGGTGGCGCTGAGGGAGGGTCCCCTTGTGGGAGGGCTGGCGCTGAGGGTACCCTTGTGGGAGGGGTGGCGCTGAGGGAGGGTCCCCTTGTGGGAGGGCTGGCGCTGAGGGAGGGTACCCTTGTGGGAGGGGTGGCGCTGTGGGAGGGTCCCCTTGTGGGAGGGGTGGCGCTGAGGGAGAGTCTCCTTGTGGCAGGGGTGGCACTGAGGGAGGGTCTCCTTGTGGCAGGGGTGGCGCTGGGGGAGGGTCCCTTTGTGGGAGGGGTGGCGCTGGAGGAGGGTCTCCTTGTGGCAGGGGTGGCGCTGGGGGAGGGTCCCCTTGTGGGAGGGGTGGCGCTGGGTGAGGGTCCCCTTGTGGGAGGGGTGGCGCTGGGGGAGGGTACCCTTGTGGGAGGAGTGGCGCTGAGGGAGGGTCCCCTTGTGGGAGGAGTGGCGCTGAGGGAGGGTCCCCTTGTGGGAGGGATGGCGCTGAGGGAGGGTACCCTTGTGGGAGGAGTGGCGCTGAGGGATGGTCCCCTTGTGGGAGGGGTGGCGCTGAGGGTCCCCTTGTGGGAGGGGTGGCGCTGAGGGAGGGTCCCCTTGTGGGAGGGCTGGCGCTGAGGGAGGGTCCCCTTGTGGGAGGGCTGGCGCTGAGGGAGGGTCTCCTTGTGGGAGGGGTGGCGCTGAGGGAGGGTTCCCTTGTGGGAGGGCTGGCGCTGAGGGAGGGTACCCTTGTGGGAGGGCTGGCGCTGAGGGAGGGTACCCTTGTGGGAGTGGCGCTGAGGGATGGTCCCCTTGTGGGAGGGGTGGAGCTGAGGGAGGGTCCCCTTGTGGTAGGGGTGGCGCTGAGGGAGGGTCCCCTTGTGGGAGGGCTGGCGCTGAGGGAGGGTCTCCTTGTGGGAGGGGTGGCGCTGAGGGAGGGTTCCCTTGTGGGAGGGCTGGCGCTGAGGGAGGGTACCCTTGTGGGAGGGCTGGCGCTGAGGGAGGGTTCCCTTGTGGGAGGGGTGGCGCTGAGGGAGGGTCCCCTTGTGGGAGGGGTGGCGCTGAGGGAGGGTCCCCTTGTGGGAGGGCTGGCGCTGAGGGTACCCTTGTGGGAGGGGTGGCGCTGAGGGAGGGTCCCCTTGTGGGAGGGGTGGCGCTGAGGGAGGGTCCCCTTGTGGGAGGGCTGGCGCTGAGGGTACCCTTGTGGGAGGGGTGGCGCTGAGGGAGGGTCCCCTTGTGGGAGGGCTGGCGCTGAGTGAGGGTACCCTTGTGGGAGGAGTGGCGCTGAGGGATGGTCCCCTTGTGGGAGGGGTGGCGCTGAGGGAGGGTACCCTTGTGGGAGGGGTGGCGCTGTGGGAGGGTCCCCTTGTGGGAGGGGTGGCGCTGAGGGAGAGTCTCCTTGTGGCAGGGGTGGCACTGAGGGAGGGTCCCCTTGTGGCAGGGGTGGCGCTGGGGGAGGGTCCCCTTGTGGGAGGGGTGGCGCTGGAGGAGGGTCTCCTTGTGGCAGGGGTGGCGCTGGGGGAGGGTCCCCTTGTGGGAGGGGTGGCGCTGGGGGAGGGTCCCCTTGTGGCAGGGGTGGCGCTGGGGGAGGGTCCCCTTGTGGGAGGGGTGGCGCTGGAGGAGGGTCTCCTTGTGGCAGGGGTGGCGCTGGGGGAGGGTCCCCTTGTGGGAGGGGTGGCGCTGGGTGAGGGTCCCCTTGTGGGAGGGGTGGCGCTGGGGGAGGGTCCCCTTGTGGGAGGGGTGGCGCTGAGGGAGGGTCCCCTTGTGGGAGGGGTGGCGCTGAGGGAGGGTCCCCTTGTGGGAGGGCTGGCGCTGAGGGTACCCTTGTGGGAGGGGTGGCGCTGAGGGAGGGTCCCCTTGTGGGAGGGCTGGCGCTGAGGGAGGGTACCCTTGTGGGAGGAGTGGCGCTGAGGGATGGTCCCCTTGTGGGAGGGGTGGCGCTGAGGGAGGGTACCCTTGTGGGAGGGGTGGCGCTGTGGGAGGGTCCCCTTGTGGGAGGGGTGGCGCTGAGGGAGAGTCTCCTTGTGGCAGGGGTGGCACTGAGGGAGGGTCTCCATGTGGCAGGGGTGGCGCTGGGGGAGGGCCCCCTTGTGGGAGGGGTGGCGCTGGAGGAGGGTCTCCTTGTGGCAGGGGTGGCGCTGGGGGAGGGTCCCCTTGTGGGAGGGGTGGCGCTGGGTGAGGGTCCCCTTGTGGGAGGGGTGGCGCTGGGGGAGGGTCCCCTTGTGGGAGGGGTGGCGCTGAGGGAGGGTCCCCTTGTGGGAGGGGTGGCGCTGAGGGAAGGTCCCCTTGTGAGAGGGGTGGCGCTGAGGGAGGGTCCCCTTGTGAGAGGGGTGGCGCTGAGGGAGGGTCCCCTTGTGGGAGGGCTGGCGCTGAGGGAGGGTACCCTTGTGGGAGGAGTGGCGCTGAGGGATGGTCCCCTTGTGGGAGGGGCGGCACCGAGAGGTGGTCTCCTTGTGGGAGGGGTGGTGCTGAGGGAGGGTCCCCTTGTGGGAGGGGTGGCGCTGGGGGAGGGTCCCCTTGTGGGAGGGGTGGCGCTGGGGGAGGGTCCCCTTGTGGGAGGGGTGGCACTGAGGGAGGGTCTCCTTGTGGGAGGAGTGGCGCTGAGGGAGGGTCCCCTTGTGGGAGGGGTGGCACTGAGGGAGGGTCTCCTTGTGGGAGGGGTGGCACTGAGGGAGGGTCTCCTTGTGGGAGGAGTGGCGCTGGGGGAGGGTCCCCTTGTGGGAGGAGTGGCGCTGAGGGAGGGTACCCTTGTGGGAGGAGTGGCGCTGAGGGAGGGTCCCCTTGTGGGAGGAGTGGCGCTGAGGGATGGTCCCCTTGTGGGAGGGGCGGCACCGAGAGGTGGTCTCCTTGTGGGAGGGGTGGTGCTGAAGGAGGGTCCCCTTGTGGGAGGGGAAGCGCTGGGGGAGGGTCCCCTTGTGGGAGGGGTGGCGCTGGGGGAGGGTCCCCTTGTGGGAGGGGTGGCACTGAGGGAGGGTCCCCTTGTGGGAGGGGTGGCACTGAGGGAGGGTCTCCTTGTGGGAGGGGTGGCGCTGGGGTAGGGTCCCCTTGTGGGAGGGGTGGCGCTGAGGGAGGGTCCCCTTGTGGGAGGGCTGGCGCTGAGGGAGGGTCTCCTTGTGGGAGGGGTGGCGCTGAGGGAGGGTTCCCTTGTGGGAGGGCTGGCGCTGAGGGAGGGTACCCTTGTGGGAGGGCTGGCGCTGAGGGAGGGTACCCTTGTGGGAGTGGCGCTGAGGGATGGTCCCCTTGTGGGAGGGGTGGCGCTGAGGGAGGGTCCCCTTGTGGGAGGGGTGGCGCTGTGGGAGGGTCCCCTTGTGGGAGGGCTGGCGCTGAGGGTACCCTTGTGGGAGGGGTGGCGCTGAGGGAGGGTCCCCTTGTGGGAGGGCTGGCGCTGAGGGAGGTTTCCCTTGTGGGAGGGCTGGCGCTGAGGGAGGGTTCCCTTGTGGGAGGGCTGGCGCTGAGGGAGGGTACCCTTGTGGGAGGAGTGGCGCTGAGGGATGGTCCCCTTGTGGGAGGGGTGGCGCTGTGGGAGGGTCCCCTTGTGGGAGGGGTGGCGCTGAGGGAGGGTACCCTTGTGGGAGGGGTGGCGCTGTGGGAGGGTCCCCTTGTGGGAGGGGTGGCGCTGAGGGAGGGTCTCCTTGTGGCAGGGGTGGCACTGAGGGAGGGTCTCCTTGTGGCAGGGGTGGCGCTGGGGGAGGGTCCCCTTGTGGCAGGGGTGGCGCTGGGGGAGGGTCCCCTTGTGGGAGGGGTGGCGCTGGGGGAGGGTCCCCTTGTGGGAGGGGTGGCACTGAGGGAGGGTCCCCTTGTGGGAGGGGTGGCGCTGAGGGAGGGTCCCCTTGTGGGAGGGGTGGCGCTGGGGGAGGGTCCCCTTGTGGGAGGGGTGGCGCTGAGGGAGGGTCCCCTTGTGGGAGGGCTGGCGCTGAGGGAGGGTACCCTTGTGGGTGGAGTGGCGCTGAGGGATGGTCCCCTTGTGGGAGGGGCGGCACCGAGAGGTGGTCTCCTTGTGGGAGGGGTGATGCTGAGGGAGGGTCCCCTTGTGGGAGGGGTGGCGCTGGGGGAGGGTCCCCTTGTGGGAGGGTTGGCGCTGGGGGAGGGTCCCCTTGTGGGAGGGGTGGCACTGAGGGAGGGTCTCCTTGTGGGAGGAGTGGCGCTGAGGGAGGGTCCCCTTGTGGGAGGGGTGGCACTGAGGGAGGGTCTCCTTGTGGGAGGGGTGGCACTGAGGGAGGGTCTCCTTGTGGGAGGAGTGGCGCTGGGGGAGGGTCCCCTTGTGGGAGGAGTGGCGCTGAGGGAGGGTACCCTTGTGGGAGGAGTGGCGCTGAGAGAGGGTCCCCTTGTGGGAGGAGTGGCGCTGAGGGATGGTCCCCTTGTGGGAGGGGCGGCACCGAGAGGTGGTCTCCTTGTGGGAGGGGTGGTGCTGAGGGAGGGTCCCCTTGTGGGAGGGGTGGCGCTGGGGGAGGGTCCCCTTGTGGGAGGGGTGGCGCTGGGGGAGGGTCCCCTTGTGGGAGGGGTGGCACTGAGGGAGGGTCCCCTTGTGGGAGGGGTGGCGCTGAGGGAGGGTCCCCTTGTGGGAGGGGTGGCACTGAGGGAGGGTCTCCTTGTGGGCGGGGTGGCGCTGGGGGAGGGTCCCCTTGTGGGAGGGGTGGCGCTGGGGGAGGGTCCCCTTGTGGGAGGGGTGGCGCTGGGGGAGGGTCCCCTTGTGGGAGGGGTGGCGCTGGGGGAGGGTCCCCTTGTGGGAGGGGTGGCGCTGAGGGACGGTCTCCTTGTGGGAGGGGTGGCGCTGAGGGAGGAATCTCGCTGTATGAGGGGTTGAGCTGCCATGGGAGGGGCAGCACTGACTGTGCGAAGGGTGTTTGCACGTGGGAGGGCAGTGCAGAGGGGAGGTCCTGATGCGGGTGGGGAGGCACAGTTGGAGGGGCGGTCCCACAATGGAAGGAGCAGTGCTGAGGGGAGGTGCAGAGGGAGAGTCACCTGTGGGAGCTGCGGCACATAGTGAGGGGTCCCGCCTTGGCATAGCGGCACTGAGGGAGAGGAGGGTTCTGCTGTAGGAGGGGCGGTGCTGAGGGAGGGGGCACTGAGGGAGGGTCTCACTATGGGAGGGGCAGTACTGAGGAAGGTGTTATGTTTTGTAACTTTAAAACATTAAACTAATTCCAAGAAAACACATAAGTCCAAAAATACAGGTGTAACCTTGTCTTTACCTTAAGTGAGGTATTGTGTTGACCTAAGCAATTCATGTATTTCATATAAACCCGTAATGAAATATTATATATATATATATATATATATATAGATTAAGCATTCTTCCACAGACACAAGATTGCACAAATATTACTGATATATTAAATACACAGCACTCTTCCCTGCTCAGCTATAAACTCCAACAATATAGAATGCATATCATATGAGATAAATTATATGTCAATATATGTATACACTGTATACTGTATAATACAACTACTAATCAGACATCCACAGCATAGTAAATTTTAAATTGTCTCATTCAGGCTTAAAGATTTCATTGCTGTGGAGGATTTCTTACTCTTGTAGTATAACGTCTTTCCTGACAAGGGGGTGGTGGGGTCACTCTGCTTGGCAAGTGAGAATTGTGGCTGTGAAACTGTTTCAGGTTCTGGGGCCTCCTCTGAGGTGGTTGTAGGAGTTGACTGTGAGGCTGCAGGAGCTGCTTCTGACATCTCTGGACATATTTCTTCTTCTAGTTTGTGCATCTTGATGTTGGGAAGGTGCACTTAGTGCACAAGTACTCTCTTATTAATCCCTCTGTTGCTGCTCTACGATCTGATCCCTTCTCGTGGTTTCCTCATCCACATTACCTGCTGAATCCTCTGATTTTGTGTCCCCATTGACTCCTTTCTCTTTGGCCTCCCATTCACCTGCTGGGCTCCAGTCTTTGCATCTACCGTCACAACCAGCTTTTTGAATTGAATTGACTTCATTTCTTACATCCTTCACTTACATGAGGAGTAAACATCTTTACGTTACATCTGAATAAAGATGCAATGTGCAATTTATAATGAATAGTAGGTACAACAGTCAATCTAACACAGAAGTACAGTTGTATCAGCCGGAATTAATCAGTCTGACGGCCTGCTGGAAGAAGCTGTCTCGGAGCCTGTTGGTCCTGGCTTTTATGCTGAGGTACCGTTTCCCAGATGGTAGCACGTGGAACAGTTTGTGGTTGGGGTGACTCAGGTCCCCAATGATCCTTCAGGCCCTTTTTACATACCTGTCTTTGTAAATGTCCTGAATAGTGGGAAGTTCACATCTACAGATGCACTGGGCTGTCCACATCACTCTCTGCAGAGTCCTGCGATTAAGGGAAGTACAGTTCCCATACCAGGCAGTGATGCAGCCAGTCAGGATGCTCTCAGTTGTGCCCCTGTAGAAAGTTCTTAGGATTTGGGTGCCCGTACCAAACTTCCTCAACTGTCTGAGGTGAAGGAGGCGCTGTTGTGACTTTTTCACCACACATTTGGTGTGTACAGACCACGTGAGGTCCTCGGTGATGTTTATGCTGAAGAACTTGAAGCTGTTTACCCTTGCAACCCCAGATCCATGGATGTCAATAGCTCATCTCCATTCCTCCTGTAGTCCACAACCAGAGGGAGGGGTTGTTTTCTCGACACCACTGTGTCAGGGTGATGACTTCCTCTCTGTAGGCTGCCTCATTATTATTTGAGATTAGGCCAATCAGTGTGATGTCATCAGCAGATTGGAGCTGTGGGTGGTGACACAGTCATGGGTTTACAGAGAGTAAAGGAGGGGGCTTAGTACACAGCCCTGAGGGGCACCTGTGCTGAGGGTCAGAGGGGTAGAGGTGAGGGAGCCCACTCTTCCCACCTGCCGGTGATCTGACAAGTCCAGGATCCAGCTACCCAAAGTAGAGTGAAGGCCGAGGTCTCTGAGCTTCTTGTCAAGCCTGGAGGGAATTATGGTGTCGATTGCTGAACTGTAGTCCAAGAGCAGCATTCTCACATAAGCATCCTTCTTCTCTGGAAGTGTAAGGACGGTGTGTAGAGCTGTGGCTATTGTGTCACCTGTCGATCGGTTTTGTCGGTAGGTGAATTGCAGGGGGTCCAGTGTGGGTGGCAGCAAGATGTAGATACAGTCCTTGTCCAGCCTCTCAAAGCATTTGATTACTATTCAGATGAGTGAGACAGGACACCAGTCTTCCAGGCATGTTACCTTGGACTTTTTAGGTACCGGAACCATGGTGGATGTTTTGAAGCAGGAGGGTACTCTACACTGGGAGAAGAAGAGATTAAAAACATCTGTAAACACACCAGCCAGCTGTGCTGTGCACATCCTGAGCACTCACACTGGGATGCCGTCCGGTCCCGCAGCCTTGTGACCGTCCACTCATTGGAAATATCAGCGTATTTCAGTCTCAGAGATGACCAGGCTGCAGCTCTCCTCGGGGGTCAGTGTTGGCAGCATTGAACCAAGCACACAAAAATACTTAGCTCATCTGGAAGAGAGGCAGAGATGTTGGAAACTGCACTGCGTTTAGCTTTGAAGTCTGCGATGGTGTGCAGAACTTGCCATAAGCTGCGTGTGTTGTTGGTGGAGAGTTGTGTCTGGATCTTCTCCCTGTATTGTTTCGATGCCTTGATAACTTTGCGCTGATCGTAGCTGCATTTCTGGAGCTCCTGCTGATTACCGGCCATGTCAGCTCTCTGTAAGTGCTGTTCGTATGGAACTGTTGATCCAGGGTTTCTGGTTTGGATAGACCCCGACCCATTTCTGGGGGACAACATCCTCGAACTTCCGGATGAACCTTGTGACCCCATCCGTGAACTCGGAGGCATCCTCACGATGGAAGACTTTCCAGTCGACGTCATCGAAGCAGTCCTGTAGCGTGGAGGATGATTGGTTGGACCGACAGTGAAAGGTTTTTATCACCCACTTGAAATTGAGGCAATAACCTTAATGCATGCAGTGTAGGTTCTGCTTCTTTCTACTCACAAAAGACGAATGCTTGCAACTTCTCTGAAGCTGCTTGAACTCTGTTCCAGCTTAAAACGAAGGCACATTTCACAAGCAGCTGCCTGACTAACAAACACATCTGAAGCTTTCTCTGATATGTTGCCGATATGCAGCAGTCAGACCACTGCGTTCACAATTCCTCCGAACAACATTGTCCTTCCTTGGTCCTATACGCTTTCCACCAGAGGCACAGAGGCTGACCCCAGCAAATGTTTGTCCTCGATTGGCAGAGGTTCATGGTGCTCAGTGTGGAGACATTAGTAGCATCACTCAGTGCCTTTCTTAATTCACTTTCATTTGACTCTATTGCAGGGGATGTGGCACGCAAATGGTGGATTAAGTAGCAGGTTGTCTCAGCCAGTCACATTCCCACAATGCTGCTCTCCAATGTGGCTTGTTGGCTGTTACAAATGCCATTCCCGCAGGAGTTGTCTTTTCTCTAGGATAACTTCGTAAGGATATCTGCAGGCTTCGGTTCAGTATCTTTGAAATGCCGCTCAAGCTCATTTTGTGGAATGACTGCAACAGCTGAGCCACTGTCCAGTTCCCAACTTTAATTAATTTGCCGCTGACTGCTGGTATAAGTCGTATGGCTTGTCTCCGTTAGGTTGTAAATCTCAAGGTGAGCCGGTCCTGTGTCACTCCCATCATTAGACTTTTTCAGCAACAGATCCAGATCAGTGCACTTTGTAAAACTGCAACTGAACTGTTTCACCGTCTTCTCTTCCCTGGGCAATCCGTTCATGTTTCTCTGTCCAACATGCACTTTCAATATCTCCTACCTTTTTTTGCCTTTTCTGCAAGTTTTGCCTTTAAACTTGCATTTGTTTGGTATATCTGAGCCCCGTCACGATGTTCAACCCAGTAGGTTTCTGTTTAGAAGTTGCAATTTTGTTCTCGCTCACTTTCATTCTATCTATTGTCCTCTACTGTCAAAATGAATCCACTCTCAGGTTGGAGGAACAACAGCTTATATACTGGCTGAGTAGCCTCCACCCTGATGGCATGAACATTGACTTCTCTAACTTCCGTTAATGCCCCTCCTCCCCTTCTTACCCCATCCCTGACATATTTAGTACTTTGCCTGTTCTCCATCTCCCTCTGGTGCTCCCCCCCCCCTTTCTTTCTCCCGAGGCCTCCCGTCCCATGATCCTTTCCCTTCTCCAGCTCTGTATCACTTTCGCCAATCACCTTTCCAGCTCTTAGCTTCATCCCACCCGCTCCGGTCTTCTCCTATCATTTTGCATTTCCCCCTCCCCCCCACTTTCAAATCTCTTACTATCTTTCCTTTCGGTTAGTCCTGACAAAGGGTCTCGGCCCGAAACGTCGACAGTGCTTCTCCCTATAGATGCTGCCTGGCCTGCTGTGTTCCACCAGCATTTTGTGTGTGTTGTTGTTTGAATTTCCAGCATCTGCAGATTTCCTCGTGTTTGCAACTCTGCTGTTTCCATTGATACTGCTCTTTTAAATGTGATTTGTGCTTCAGTTAGGAGCTATTCTTGAATGCTTTCTTGTAAGATTCTCTTAGTGTATCGTTAAGACCACCAGCGAGATGACAAATCTTAGACTTCCTCTTCAGTTCAGCCACATACGCTGAACTAGCCTCCCCTTCTGTCCTCCGCTTATGAAACCTAAAGCATTCTGCAATCAACAATGCCCTCTTCCTGCATCACGATTACAACAGCAGCGAAGCTCGCTTCTGATGGTTTGGCTGGAGCAGTCAGACTTCAAAGCAAGCTGTGTGCCTTTAAACCCAATGCACTCTGCAAAACTGTCACTCGCCTCTCATTTCATTTGCTTCAAAATACTGTTGCAGTAGTTCAGTATTACCCGCTCTGTAATCAAATTCGTCCATCTTTCCAAAGTAGCCCGTCATTTCTGCTCTATTTAAATGATGATTATTCACCTGATAGGCATTCTTTATGACTCCTGAATTCTTCCATTTACGGCATTATTTTTAAACTAATTCCCTTCCAAAGAACGCCCGCTGCTCGCTCTGTTTCGGCGTTGCTCTCGAATGTCTCGCTGCGCTGTGTCAAGTCAGTGACCGCGTTGGGTTCGTTTTAAAAATACCTCGTCGCCAATGTTATGTTTTGTAACTTCAAAACATTAAACTAATTCAAAGAAAACACAGGAATCCAAAAACTCCGTCTTTACTCTAAGCAAGAAGCGTGAGGATCACGTGATCACACAATGACATATGTAATTAACTCTTTTACACGGAACCCATAATTATTTAAACAAGCAAGAATGCTTGTATGTACAAATTACTCAAACAGTACTGAAATATTAAATATTAAAAGGGAGGGTCATCACTGTGGATGGGGGGCATCGAGGGGAGGGGTGCATGGTGGGGGAGCTTCATAGCACGAAAGTGCTATTGTTTCCTCAGTGAAGTCTTGCTGTGCGCTGAGGCCCCGGGGGATGTGGAGTTAATCCCCCAGGGATGTGTGGGAGCTCAATATGGCGGTGTCATGACTCAGACCCACCTTGTCGAAGCAGACGAGGTCAAGCTGGCCACATAGGTTGATGCGATGGGGGCTGATGCAGTGGACTCCTCGTCTCCTCAGGCGTCGCTGGGCATAGACAACACCCACCGTCACCACGGCCGGCAGCGCTGGCGGGACCACAATGGTCACCACGTCCAGAGTCTTCAGTACGATCTCCACGATGGGCTCCTGGGGTGGAGGCGGTAGTGAAGGAGTCATCAGTAGGCAGAACCAACTGTCTCCCTCTCTGACACAAACACCTACACGTTCCCACACACATACACTTCTCTCTCTCAAACACCATGACTCTGTCTGGCTTTCAATCCTTCCTCACCTCTCAAAACCTCTCTTACAGTTACAAACTCTCCTCAACCATTTCTGCTGGCAGCCCTTTCCACACTAGCCACTCAGGTTCCCCTTAATCTTTCACCTTTGGCCCTAAACCTATGACCTCTCATTCTCATCTCACCCAATCTGGGGAGAAAAGCCTGCTTGCATTTACCCTCATCATTGGTATCCTTTTGTCAAATCTCCCCTCAGTCTTCTACTCTCTAGGGAATAAGGTCCTAACCTATTCAACCTCCCCTATAACTCAAGTCCCAGCAACATCCTTTAAATTTTCTCTGAACTCTTTCAATGTTGCTGGCATCTTTCCTGTGAGTAGCTGATCAGAACTGCACGCAATACTCCAAATTCAGCCTAACATCATGCTCGAATTTATGAAGACCAATTTGCTAAGAGCTCTCTTTACGAACCTACCCACTTTCAGGGGATTATGAATCAGTACTCACAGATTTTTCTATTTCACCACACTTTGCACTCCTCAGGGTAAGCCCTACTCCAGTTGGCCCTCACACTTGTCTGCATTAAATTCCATCTGCTAATTTTCAGCCCACTTTTCCAGCTGGTCCAGATCCTGCTGCAAGCTCTGACTGTCTTCCTCACTGAACACACCCCCCCAGTCTTGGTGTTATCCACAAATTTGCTGATCCAGTTAACCATATTATCATCCAGATCATTGACATAGAAGACAAACAGCAAAGGACCCAACACCAGTCCCTGCGGCACTCCGCTAGTCACAGGATTCCAGTCAGAGAGGCAACCATCTACTACCACTCTCAGGCATCTCCCACAAAGCCAGGGTCTAATCTAATTTATTTCCTTATCCTGAATGCCAAGCGACTGAACCTTCTTGACCAGCCTTGTTAAAGATTCTTGCTAAAGTCCATATAGACAATGTCCACTGCCTTTCCTTCCTAGTAATCTCAAAAAACTCTCTAAGATTGTTTAGACACAACCTACCACACAATAGAGCCATGCTGACTATCCCTGATCAGTCCCTGTCTATCCAAATATTATATATCCAGTCCTTTAGAATACCTTCCAATAATTTGACTGAGTTCAGGTTTATTGGCCTCAAATTTTCCAGTTTATCCCTAGAGCCTTTCTTAAACAACAGAACAACATTAGCTGTCCTCCAGTCTTCTGACACTAAGGACGTTTTAAATCTCTCTGCCAGGGCCCCAGAAATTTCTGCACCAGAGTCGTAGAAACTACAGCACAGAAACAGGCCTTTTGGCCCATGCCGAACTGTTGTCATGGCTAGACCCATCAATCCATGGAGGACCTTACCCCACCACTCCGGGTGTTTACCCAATCTTCTGTTAAACATGGAAATCAAACCCACTGGCAGCTTGATCCACACTCTGAACCCTTCACCTTTCACCCTAAACCTATGACCTTAAGTTCTGGTCTCGCCCAATCTCAGTGGCAAAAGCCTGCTTGCATTTACCCTATCTATACTCCTCATAATTTTGTGTACATCCATCAAATCTCCCCTCATTCTCCTATGCTCCAGGGGATAAAGTGCTAACCTATTCAACCTTTCCCCATGACGCTGGTCCTCAAGGCCTGGCAACATCCTTGTCAATTTCCTCTGCACTTTATCGATCTTATTGATATCTTTGGTGAAGGGCCTTGGTCCAAAACATCTGCTGTTGATTCCCCTCCATAGATGCTACCTGACCCGCTGAGTTCCTCTGCGATTTTGCAGTGGGTGCTGAAGATGTTGTGTTATCGATGTTTTTCTTGTAGACTGTTGAGGGCTTTTGGTAACCTGGGCTGATGTTGCCAGCTGAAGGTTACACAGTGTGGAAACAGGCCCTTTGGCCCATCAGGCCCATGCTTACTGAGGTCTCCATCCAAACCCGGAGACTGTACATTCACCCTAACTATGCCCACTGTGATTCTATACACCTTTACAAGAGCACTCCTCAAAGTCTGCTACACGCTAACGAATAAAGACCCAACTGCTCTCCTTATCTCAGTCCCCAGAGTCCCATTGACATCCTCATAAACCTCCTCTGTGCTCCCTTCCTAGTTTGGTGGCATCTTTCAGGATGAGAGGAGACATGACAGAGGTATACAGGATATTAAGAGGAATAGACCGAATGGACAGCCAGCGCCTCTTCCCCAGGGCACCACTGCTCAGTACAAGAGGACATGGCTTTAAGGTAAGGGGAGGGAAGTTCAAGGGGGATATTAGAGGAAGGTTTTTCACTCAGAGAGTGGTTGGTGCGTGAAATGCACTGCCTGAGTCAGTGGTGGAGGCAGATACACTAGTGAAATTTAAGAGACTACTGGACAGGTATATGGAGGAATTTAAGGTGGGGGGGGTTATATGGGAGGCAGGGTTTAAGGGTCGGCACAGCACTGTGGGCCGAATACACACAACACTGTGTGTGTATTGTTCTGTGTTCTATGTTCCTCTAGGGTGGCATGGTTAGCATGACACTTGACCAGGGGTCAATTCCCACCGCTGTCTGTAAGGAGTCTGCACGTTCTGGGTGTTCCGGTTTTGCTCCCGCATCCCCAGAGGGTCGGAAACATGGTGACACGTGCGGGCTCTTCCCGGTACACCTTCGGGCTGTTTTGGCAAAGGACACGTTTCAGAATCAGAATCCGGTTTACTCTCACTGGCATACATTGTGAAATTTGTTGTCTTTGTGGCAGCAGCACAATGCAATACATGATAGACTGAATTACAGTCAGAATATATTAAATGAGAGAGAGAGAGAGAGAGAGAGGAGAGAGAGAGAGAGAGAGAGAGAGAGAGAGAGAGAGAGAGGAGAGAGAGAGAGAGGAGAGAGAGAGAGAGAGAGCGAGACTGTGGGGGAGAGAGAGAGGGAGAGAGGAGAGAGAGTGAGGGGAGAGAGAGGGAGAGGGGAGAGAGGAGAGAGAGAGTGTGAGGGGACAGAGAGAGGGAGGGGAGAGGTGGAGAGAGATGGAGGAGGGGAGGGGAGAGGGGTAGGGGGAGATAATTTAAATAAGTAGTGCAAAAATGGAAATAAACTTTAGAGAGGTAGTGTCCATGGGTTCACTGTCCATTTGGGAATCAGATGGCAGAGGGGTTGAAGCTGCTCCTGAATCACAGAGGGGTCTGTCTTCAGCGTGTGTGTACCAATTTGCTGATGGTAGCAATGAGAACAGGGCATGTCCTGGCTGATGGATGCTGCCTTTTTGAGGCATTGCTTTTCGAAGATGTCCTGGTTCTACAGATGGAAGCTCAAGCCCACGATGGGGCTGACTGCGTTCACAAACTCTGCAGTTTATTTTGATCCTGTGCAGTGCCAGGGTGGGGAGGTGGGGGAGGTGTGGTGAGGGCCCATAACAGACGGTGATGGGGTACATCTGTAGAAATGGGTCTCAAACCAAATCTCCTCGAACTCCTATTGAGATATAGCCACTGTTGTGCCTTTGTTGTAGCGGTGTTGAGAGGTTGGGTCCGGCTATTGACGCCCAGGATGCTGCAGTTACTGACTTGATATGTTGTAACTGATGCAGTTACAATATTTTGCAACTTTTCACTGTGTGTATTGAGCTACATGGGACCAAAAACAACAGTCTTTGTCTTTAATAGCAGGGTTTCCAAAACTGAACACAGTACAATACTCCAATTGCAACCTCAACAATACCTTGCACAACGGCAGTGTGGCATCCCAGCTCCTGTCTCCAATGCCCTGATCGACGAAGGCCACTGTGATGTTGTTCACAGTAATCCAAGGAAGCGGTTTCTCTGTCAGACCTCACAGGGGATATCTCATCATTATCATCTTGTGCTGTGTCCTGTTCCGTGGGCGATCACAGTGGCCTGCCACTGGGCAGGACGTGTCTTTACAACACACTTCACAGATTGCCTGCCTGGTGTCAGTGGTCACACAACCAGGACTTGTGATCTGCACCGGCTGCTCGTACGACCGTCCACCACCTGCTCCCATACACAACCAGGACTTGTGATCTGCACCGGCTGCTCGTACGACCATCCACCACCTGCTCCCATACACAACCAGGACTTGTGATCTGCACCGGCTGCTCGTACGACCGTCCACCACCTGCTCCCATACACAACCAGGACTTGTGATCTGCACCGGCTGCTCGTACGACCGTCCACCACCTGCTCCCATACACAACCAGGACTTGTGATCTGCACCGGCTGCTCGTACGACCGTCCACCACCTGCTCCCATACACAACCAGGACTTGTGATCTGCACCGGCTGCTCGTACGACCGTCCACCACCTGCTCCCATACACAACCAGGACTTGTGATCTGCACCGGCTGCTCGTACGACCGTCCACCACCTGCCCCCATACACAACCAGGACTTGTGATCTGCACCGGCTGCTCGTACGACCGTCCACCACCTGCCCCCATACACAACCAGGACTTGTGATCTGCACCGGCTGCTCGTACGACCGTCCACCACCTGCTCCCATACACAACCAGGACTTGTGATCTGCACCGGCTGCTCGTACGACCGTCCACCACCTGCTCCCATACACAACCAGGACTTGTGATCTGCACCGGCTGCTCGTACGACCGTCCACCACCTGCTCCCATGGCTTCACGTGACCCTGACCTGGGGGTAGGGGCACCTTGCCCAAGGGTGACCTGCAGGCTAGCAGAGGGAAGGGGCACCTCACACCTCCTTTGGTAGAGACGTAGCTCTACCCCGCCACCTTATGAGGTGTATAAGATCACAGGGGGTGTTGAAACATAGAGGTGGGTCTCATTTGGTCTCAAATGTGGTGTTCATTTTGTTGGGCTTTTTGTAGTGTGCTGGGGCAGCCCTCAAGCACGGGCCCGCACCTTACTAACTCTGACCCGACCGTCTTTGGACCGGAGAACGTTACAAACAACAGCGGGAACTTGCGCGATACAACGGAAAGCTAAGTGCTCCATGACTGTTGTGAGCAGAGACCCACCCCAGGCAGAGGCCGGGGCCCCTCAGGCACAGGGAGGAGGGGGAGGACCTGCACTCACCCTGCGGAGGGAGCTGATGACGACGGTGTAGATGCAGCCCAGTACAGCAGCGAGCACCAGGCAGGCGACGAAACGCCTGGCGTCCCGGAACAGCTTGAAGTCAACGGGTTTGGGGAAGAGGATAGACCTGACCAGCTGCCCCTTGGTGGTGAGGAAGCCTGGCAGGGGAAGAGAGAGAGAAGAGTGTGAGAACCCAGGGCGAGGGGGGATTGAAGGGGTCCCGGGTGTGGGGGGGATCGGAGGGGTGAGGGGGGATTGGAGTCTCGGGGTGAGGGGTTTCGGAGGGGTGAGGGGGGATCAAAGGGAAGTCCCGGATGGGGGATCAGAGGGGTGCGGGGAGTCGGAGGGGAGTCTCGGGGTGAGGAGAAATCGGAGAGGGGGATCGTAGGGGTGAGGGGGATCATAGGGAAGTCCCGGGTGGGGGGGGGATCAGAGGGGAGTCTCGGGGTGAGAAATCAGAGGGGTGAGAGGGGGATCGTAGGGATGAGGGGGATCATAGGGGTGAGGGGGGATCGGAGGGGAGACAGGGTGAGGGGGATTGGAGAGGTGAGAGGGATCGGAGGGGAGTCCCGGGGTGAGGGGGATTGGAGGGGAGAATGGGGTGAGAGGGGAGACGGGGTGAGGGGGGATTGGAGGGGTGAGGGGGGATCGGAGTCCCGGGGTGAGGGGGGATCGGAGGGGTGAGGGGGATCAGAGGGGTGATAGTGGGATCGGAGGGGTGTCCCAGGGTGAGAGGGGAGGATTGGAGGCGAGTCCCGGGGCAGGATTGCATGCTGGAGGACGGAGGTACCGTACTCCCCTACCATAGCCGTGCCTCACCGGTGCGGATGACGACCGCCCGGACCTGCCCCTGGTCAGGCCGGACTCGGAGGGTGAGGGTCCCACAGAACAGCACGTGGCGCCGATAGTCCTGCAGGCGGAAGATGGGGGTGTGAAGAGTGTCTTCATCGCAGAGCTCAGGGAGGGGGGTCTTAGACACCGGGACGCTCTCCCCTGGGACACAGAAACACAGTCAGAGCTCCTGAAAGTGGGCCCACCCACTGAGATATCCCTAAACCACTCCCCCATCCCCACATCACACCAGCTCCGTCTGATCCACCATCCGCCATTGCCTCACAGACTCACCCCCATCCGGGGGAGCGACCATCTTTGCCTGCCTCCTACCCCCACCTTCCTTCCATTCCCCCCACATCCCCACTTCCTCACAGCCTTCCACAGACCCTGATTCTCCCCACAACCTACCCCAGTCCGACACGTCACCCCCACCCCAGCCGCCTCTGACTATCCCGGTTCAGGGCCCCCACCCACCTGTCAGCATGCTCTCGTTGACCACCACGCTGCCGGAGAGGAGCACGGCATCGCACGGCAGCGCCACCTCCTGCTCGGGGAGAAGAATCACGTCTCCGGGTACCAACTCGGCCGAGCTCACCATCTCCGCGGCTGAGGGGGGGACAGGAGACAGGCCCAGTTAGCCAAACTGAGTTTAATTGGAGTAAGGGGAAATATGAGGCTATCAGGCAGGAATCTGGAAACTTAACTTGGGAACAGATGTTCTCAGGGAAATGTACGGAAGAAAAATGGCAAATGTGCAGGGGATATTTGCGTGGGGTTCTGCATGGGTACGTTCCAATGAGACAGGGAAGTAATGGCAGGGTACAGGAACCGTGGTGTACAAAGGCTGTTGTAAATCTAGTCAAGAAGAAAAGAAAAGCTAACGAAAGGTTCAAAAAACTAGGTAACGATAGAGATCTTGAGATTATAAGGCTAGCAGGAAGGAGCTTAAGAAAGAAATTAGAAGAGCCAGAAGGGGCCATGAGAGGCCCTTGGTGAGCAGGATTCAGGTTATCCCCAAGGCATTCTACAAGTAAGTGAAGAGCAAGAGGATAAGGTGTGAGAGAATAGGACCAATCAAGTGTGACAGTGGAAAAGTGTGTATGGATCTGGAGGAAATAGCGGAGGTACTTAATGAATACTTTGCTTCAGTATTCACTGCAGAAAAGGATCTTGGCGATTGTAAGGGTGACTTACAGTGGACAGAAAAGCTTGAGTAGATAGACATTAAGAAAGAGGATGTGCTGGAGCTTTTGGAAAACATCAAGTTGGATAAGTCACCGGGACCGGATGAGATGTACCCCAGGCTACTGTGGGAGGCGAGGGAGGAGATTGCTGAGCCTCTGGCGATGATCTTTGCATCATCAATGGAGACAGGGGAGGTTCTGGAGGATTGAAGGGCTGTAGATGTTGTTCCCTTATTCAAGAAAGGGAGTAGAGATAGCCCAGGAAATTATAGACCAGTGAGTCTACTTCAGTGGTTGGTAAGCTGATGAAAAAGATCATGAGAGGCAGGATTTATGAACATTTGGAGAGGCATAATATGATTAGGAATAG